>NW_026887904.1:0-9293 GCF_032173495.1 Musca vetustissima | reverse complement strand
TGGTATTAATAATTTTTGTAATGTATACGCAACAAAGTTCAACAACGACGTCTTCAGTTGAAATCGGTTATAATGACGATATGTAGATTATCAATATATATGGGATGGTCCTGTGCATCAGGGCACGTTTATAAGGACACTAAATATAACTAACTAGGCGACTACGAACTGTTTTCTTAGGTCCCAATAACATTTAAATTATTTTGGAGACTTTATTGTCACGATTTATAACGAACAATAAATGTTATCTGAAAAAAACAAGTACAGATAAATGCGAAGTCAATGGTTTCAAAAAAAAAAATGTTATTTTTATGTTAAACATAACTAAAACGCTAAAATGAACAAAAACGCAGTACAGAATACAAATTTTACGTTTTATTTTTTGTACGTTTTATTATTAATAGGTTTGTTATATAGCCCTTTTGGGGGGATATTGTGTGTTAAATGTTATGTTTATCTTGGGTATAACTATTGTTTTATTTATGCAGGCTATCCAGTGGAAAATGGACTATTGTGAACAATACCAGTTTCCGTTTATGGGATTCATGTTCAAGCACTGACATAAAATATGTAGGTCGCTATTATTGTGTTCCCATGAATGAATGTATTGTTAAAGATTCATAGAAAATGAGAATGAAAACCATTAATTTTATGTAAATCTTTTCAAATTGCTGAAATCATGAAACTATTATTATGAAATTATAAGGTATGTGAATTTATTTGGATTGTTAAATGTTGTTATTTTTTGCCATTGAGAAATTCTCTGCCTTTTAAGCAATGTTGATTGAATACTTATATTTTTCCAGTATGAAAACGCCAATTGTGGGAATCTTCATAGAGAAATATGGGCTGGTCGGTTTGTTGCTGTGAGCCTCGAAATGAAATGGAAATATTTTTATCACAATTATCATTCACGGAAATTAAAATGAAAGCAGATGGATGAAACGTAATATTTTATTTGGTGAATAAAAAGCAATGATGTCCATTATTTAGTTCTTCGTAATGGAACGGCTGCTTGCAGAGAACAACTGCAATGCTCAGATAACAAGTGCTTTATTGAAATGAAAATCGATCATTAACATGCAATGAAAGCACACACATTTCATTTTTCACTACAAATCTCAATTAAATGTAAAACTTACTTTTAAAGCTATCAGGCGTGGGAAATCTGGCGAGAACACAGTAAATATTCAATCATTTGAAAAATTTGGATATTCAGACCCACAGATAGTTTTTCAAAATCTTCAGCGCAGATAGTTTTTCAAAATCTTCTTATAATTGTTAATCAAATTCTGAAAAATTTGAATGTACATCACATGATGGAGGATATAAAATATTCAGACATACCGAACTTAACAACGTTTCAACATGTTTTTTGATTTCCCCCTGAAATATATTCCCTAATGTAGAATGTAACACAAACATAAAATTAAATAAATATCTGACCGAAATTATATAATGATTTTACAAAATAAAATATAGAAATAAAAATGTTTCTAGATATTAACAAATTGATATTTTATTATTACAAATTGAATTTTTATTAACAATATATAAGAAAAAAAACACAAACTGCTACTGGTCATTTTTGCAACCCTCCATAATCACTTAATGGTGTACAAATATAAAAATCATTGAAACAATAAAATCAATAAAGCCGTCCGTTCAAATGTCGTAATTTAATGTTTGAACAAAAGAAAATCACTCACAATATTACACAAGACTCCAGGTTTCATGGATGACTACACGTTTATTTTATAAGACAATTTTTTTCTTCGATTTCTTTTCAATACTACTATTTTGTATTATATTACTTTTATTGGAGATTTGATTGTATTTCTACAATAAACAAAAGTAGAACCAGTGAGCGGAGCAGTATAGTCGGACGGGGCAGACCATACGATACCCTACACAACTACCACGGAATTCTAACTTTACTCCGATGTTTACTCGTGATATTGCATCCTCTTGCCCGATTAGAGGTCAACAGAACCTTTTCCTTGCATTTTCGAATATTCAGTAAAGCCCTTCTAATTACTTGTCCAGATTCCCTTCACGGTGGGTTGTGTTGTTATGCTCGGATTATATTCGACTCGAAAACCCACATAAAAAATTAAGTTTTCGGTCCATTTCATCTCAAAATTTTAATCTGATCATCACCGAAAATTATAAGCGTTGACCTTGACCACAACTGGAATTTCATGAAAAATTTCAAAGCGATCAGCGCTTTATTTCCGTTCTCTAATTTCGTAATGGGTTACTAACTAATATCTGAGTACGTAAGCACCTGTACATATTTGAGTGTAACTCCCACATCCGAGTATTGTTGTATGGTCCATTTCACCCATTAAATATTAACCAATCTTTACCAAAAACAATAGGGGTCTTCATTGGCCAGAACTCATCCTACATGCAAAATTTCGTGAAGATTTGTCCATAACTGTGGTCTGTATCGTGTTTACAAGTTATAATGGACAGACGGACGGACGGACGGACACACATGTCTAGATCGACTCTCCTAGTCGAGATATGATATGATCGGTATATTTAAAGGAGGGTCTAGGACCAATATTTCGCGGCGTTACAAACTCTTGGGGCTGCACAAAGCTATAATACCCTGACAACATAGTTGTGTAGGTTATAAAAATGCCTCTAGATATTATCTAACATATTGATATTTTATTATTACAAATTGAATTTTTTATTAACAATGTGTAAGAAAAAAAACACAAACTGCCACTGGTAATTTTTCACTTAATCACTTAATGGTGTACAAATATAGAAATCATTAAATATTGATATTGAAACAATAAAAGCCAATAAAGTGGTCAGTTCAAAAGACGTCATGTAATGTTTGAACAAAAAAGTCATTCACAATATTACACAAGACTCCAGGTTACATGGATGCCTACGCATTATTATTATAAGACAATAATTTCATCGATTTTTTGTCAATACTACTATTTTTTATTATATTACATTTGTTGGACATTCGTTTCAAAAATAACTATAAAATCAAATTGAAAAAAAATAATATGTTGTTCGTGTGTAGGCGGACGACATTGTATTTCTACAATAAACAAAAGTAGGAAAAATCTAGGTAATATTGTCAAGGACGTTTACACAGGTCACTAGATAATAAAAAAATATACAAAATATAATCGAAAGTCTGAAAGAAATAAATATTTACTATGTCGACAAACTCTTGAAATATCAAGTCACTGTGAGAAAATGTTATGGCAAAAGTCTGATGATATATGAGTAGGATTAACATAAACATGCACTAGATATCATGGCAACAGTTAAAAATACCTTGATTTGCTAAGACTACTTCCCTTGTCCTCTGATGCTATCAAACTGTCTTTTATACCTTAAGATCTTGTAGTTCGTCCTTGTACCTTGGGACTTCAATTTGGATCTGTATTGAGGAAGTTTTTCCAGCAGGCTATGACAAGGGTGTTTTTAGAAAAAAATTACCAAATAAAAACCAGTAAGGCCGACTATATGATACCCTTCACCACTGTGGGTATATTCAACAGATGAATCCTAACAGACGTCGTATATTTTAAAGGACCAGTAAAATGAAATTTCATCCATGAAAATGTCATTCTGCAGCCGATACTAAATTTTTCATTGGTCAGATACAGAAGCTATATCTAAATCTGAACCGATTTTCACGAAACTTAACACACATCGTTCTCGACCTAATTCAGTAGCCTATACCAAATTTCGTGCAAATCGAAAGATATACAGGGACTTTGGTACCCCATTTACATTAAATCGGACGAAACTATATATGGGAGCTATATCTAAATCTGAACCGATTTTCTCCAACTTCAATAGGGTTTGTCTTTGGGCCAATTAAGTGACAGGTGCCTAATGTCATCCAAATCGGATCATAAATGCGACCTGTACTTTGTTCACAAAAATACATGGAAGGACGGACAGACGGACATGCATAAATCGACTCAGAAAATGATGCTATGCTTATTCTCAAAAGGAACCATGGGTCTATCTCGATTATTTTTGCCAGACATAGTACCCTGTACCACAGTGTGGTGAAGGGTATAATGATACAAATTTCTTAAGAGAAATTAGTTGAATTGGCTGTAATTTGATATTTTGAACCACACTGTGGTACAGGGTATTATGTCTTTTTGCATATGTTTGTAACAGGAAAAAATAATCGAGATAGACCCATGGTTCCGTTTGAGAATATGCATAGAATCACTTTCTGAGTCGATATGTCCGTCCGTTCGTCTGTTGATGTTAAATTGTAGAAAAAGTATCGGCCCAGATTTAGATATAGCTCCCATATATATGTTCGTCCGATTTAATGTAAATGGTGCACTAAAGCCCATATATATCCTACGATTTGCACGAAATTTGGTATATGCTACTGAATTAAGTCTCTGGCATGTTTACTTGAAATCGGTTCAGATATAGCATAGCTTCCATATATAATTTCGACCCAATCATGTTAACTGTACACCAAGTAATCAGTGAATATCTGATTGAGATTAAATTTTAAACCGTGCAGCATACCAAATAGCGTGCGTCAAGTTTGCTTTAAATCGATATACAAAATTTAGTATAGGTTGCAGAATATCCTGTATAGGGATTGATGTTTGTCGGTTTAGATATATATAAAGATCACATATTTAAGTTCGTTCAATTTCATGTCAGTGTTCCTTCAAAAAGGCCACGTCTTTTAGGACACATATGTAGAATATACCCAAAGTGGTGAAGGGTATCATATTGGCCCAGTCCGACTTTACTACTTTCCTTAATTGTTAATATTGGAAAATCAAACTCATAGCGTAAATCTTAGGAAAATCTAAACAAGTTTAATAAGTGCAAAATCTAGCACTAAAAGTGATAAATTGGCAACACTGGTTATAATATATATACGTAATATTCAGCTGATTTAGGCAAGTCCCTCTGTTTGTTGAAATCACAATAGAACTGGCAATGTTGAAGATAATACAGATTGAAGAAGCACATACATTGTTACTACTCCTACGATGTTGTTTCTTTTATCGAAAATTGGATATATCGGTCTACTTTTTGATTTATCTCCACGTTATGTACAGAATGTCTTTCCAGAGAAAAACTCACATTTTAAGTAACCTCTTTAAATCCAAAGGACAAAAAAGGATTTTCTAGTTGAATTAACATTAATGTAGATTTTACCCCTGTGTACTAAGTGGGGAATAGCAATCGCTTTGTTATATAGTCGTACAATGAAATTCACAGACATACTTATCTATGATTGCACATTTGTATTTCCTCAAAGAAGAATGAAACGAAATAGTCGAAAACAAATTTACATTTTCATGGAGTATTACGCGTACTGGCGTTAACTAAAGCTGATGAAAATGAAACACACTAGAACGACCAAAAATACTTGTACAATGTTGCGGATGTATCTCATGACACACTTGATTGACTAAGTAGCGCAAGTGAGTACTGTGTTTTGAAGGAAATAACATTTTGTTATATATTTAAATGCTTTAGGGCGTTAGGACTATGATTTGTTTGTATACCATATACAACTATGTTGTAAGGGCATTGTGTGGCCTCACAAAAGACCCCTATTTTTGGTAATGATCGGTTAATATTTAGCGGATAAAATGGACAAAAAATATTTGTCTCTTTTTCTGGTGGCCCTATAGACCACAGTATATTAAAATGCCAAAAAATTGGGACATCTACAATGAAAATTTTCAAAAGTCACATTATTTCACAACTTTTAGTAAGGGGTTCCAATACCTTATGGTATTGGCATACAAGTTTACGGACGATTTATTTTGCCACGAGTAAAAGAACGAATTTAACTTTCACCATTTTCTGTGCAAATTGTTTCGACAATTTGAAATGTCTTGCCATTTGTTTTAAGCAAATTGTCGTTTTTGTGCCATGACAATAACGAAAATTCCTCTAAAATATTCATAATTGAATTGACGTTGAACAATGTGGTGGAAGTCTGTTGCAAAGCGCATCAAACTTATGGCGTAACTAGGGGCGACAAATTTTTGTTGAACTCATGGTGCTTTGGGGTAAGGGAATGTCACAAGGGGAAGTGTTTTTGTATGGAATATATTATCACTAGCAATGTGGTGCAAATTATGTATTACGGTAATACTTGTGTGGCAATGAAAGTAAAGTGAATTATATGCAGTAGAAAACACAGTTTCAGGATTTACATTGCAAATGAATGCAGAGTAAGGAAATTTTCGCAAAATGGGGGAAAGTGGAATAGATATGTTATTCGAATGTTAATCGGTATTAAGAACTCGGATGAAAACGAAAGTCGGTCACAATTTATGAAAACGTTTATCTATTCAAACACAGTATTGGAGTTTGCAAATGAAAAATTGTAGATTATTTTGGTGTGATAATCTTAAGGAAATATTGAGCAAAGTTTATATATATATTGAATTAAAATCGGCTATTATGCACGTTCTCATTCAAAAATTGTTGTCCCGCTAATATATAAATATATATATGAACCGATCTCAACATTATATACGTCATTCCAGCCTTAATTTGGTAAGTTGTACAAATGGTAGTTTTATATGGTTTACAATTTATGCAAAGGCGGGCATTAATTAATCGATGCCGAAAGTGGGTCTATGTATATTCTCAAATACAAGTATAGGTAAACTTCGTTTTCTTTAGCCTGAGGTGAAGCGTACAAAAATCCAGGTGCGCGTAGTCTTTAAAAATTGTTTAATATATCCACGTTAGACTTTCAATGGTACTTCAAAAAATGTTCTTTTAAAAGCCCGTATGATCCTTCAAAATTTAAATGCACTCCGAAAAAATATTCTTTAAAATTTTATTTCCTCTATTTAAAATATTGCTTTTCTTGATTTAGTAAAAAAGAAAAAAATCAATTTCTAACCACACTCAACAAAGGAGTAATAGCAAGTTTCAATTTCTACAAAAATAAAAACAACATGAATACAACTATTTGCAGCAATCACCCAGGGGCACGCAATGAAAATATTTCTCAATAAATTCAATAATCAAGAAACATTTTAATATCAATAAGGTTTATTTGTTTATACAAAAAGCTTATTTAATTAAATATATTGTCAATTAACACTTGAGAATTTTTCTGTCGACCAAAGGAGTATTTAATATTCTTTAAAGGATGGTGTAGTATACAAGTATGGTAAAATTTTTGGTTTAAATATGACATTTTTGGCCTACAAATAAATACGCTTACAATAAAAAGTTGAGAGAGACTATTAACATAAACATAATAAGCCGATGAACCACCTACCCGCCTATAACACAATAATCGAACTTTTTCTGAATGAGAACGCTAAAATAGACTCATATTTACTTTTTTTACAAATTAATCAAACCAGCTTTATTTTAGTTTTCCAATAATATGACTACCCTTTTAAAAAGTACAAAATTAGGTTGTGCATTATAGTATCATATTATCGAACGTGACATAAATAAATCAACTGATTTCTCTCCATCATTACATATGTCTGTCAGACAGAAATAAATAGAATTTGATGTATGTGAAAATGTCGCAAAGCCAACAGAACACAAAACCGTAAAAAACGGTGAGCATAGCAGTGTAGTCGGACGGGACCGACCATATGATACCCTACACATCTACTCTTCTCTAACTGTTTGCATATTTGCGATATTTGAACACATTTAACCGATTGGAGGTCGACAGTTCCTCTTTATTTCCTGGTACATACAACAATATAAATAAAGGTCAAAAACTTCTCTAAGGTACATTGTCAATTTCTCCGATGTATGTCGTAGGCAAATGTTGCCATTGTTCACTCCAAAGTCTGGGTCCATTTGACCTGTTAAATATTGTCCGATTATTATGAAAAGATAAATAATTTTATTATTTCCTTAGTCAGATCCCTTTCTCACTGTAAAATGTCATGGTCAATACTGTGGTCTATAGAGTGATCAGATTACAATGCTTTGATCTATGACATGATCCGTGTGTTGTAATCTAACTATCCTTCGAAGGACTTGAGATACTGTGCTGGTTTGCATAGACTTATATTTTGTCTGCAGGCAAGTGATGTTCAAAAATAAGATATATCGGCCCATATTTAATCCGAATTAGCTGTAATTTAGTTTTTTGTTGCCCACCAACATATTTGGGGTATAATTTATCTTTATGTTCTCAGCTAATGAGGATTCATATGTGTAATACTACGATGAATAGAGATCAGTATTGATGTTGAAATTCAAGGACTCTAAACTTAACACGAAAGTCATAATGCTATGAAGGACCACAATGTGTGGCACATGTTTCAATTTCATTGGCTGAAAATTTCTATGTTTGACTCTCATTCAGTAACAAATCTCCATACCAAGAGTTATAAATATCGGCTCAAATTTCCATGTAGCTCACATACAACAGTACCTCAATTTTTCCTTGTTGTCCATTTTTATATTTTAGGGCTTTAGACCTTAATTTTTTTAACCGAATTTTTGCATCGAAGTGGCTTTCATTTGCTTGCTGGTGAATAACTAACTTCTTTCCGGAAATAATTCAATGTAATGTAGTTGTCTGTAAATGCCTTGTTG
This sequence comes from Musca vetustissima, assembly GCF_032173495.1. NCBI lineage: Eukaryota > Metazoa > Arthropoda > Insecta > Diptera > Muscidae > Musca > Musca vetustissima. The sequence continues at coordinate 710 of NW_026887904.1, read as the reverse complement.
ACCACGAAGTCAGGCGCCAACGAAACGAACTTCTCATTGGGGTCGTATCGCTGGTAACGTAAGATCTTCGAATTGTCACAAGAGACATTTGGGTTTGAAAGGTTTTTTGTAAAGAAGCTATTAATAGCTTCTGGGGAGAATATCCCAACAAAAAACTAAGAGAACTGATGAGGATCAGTGGCGAGATCCGAAACTATAATCTTCCCTGCCTTACCCTATTTCCTATTCCTAAAGGGAGTTTTAATTGTTAAGAAGTTTTAAGGAGTCAAATTTGATATTGTTCATATTCCAAATATTATCATCATTTTAAATACATATTCTTAAGGATACACATATCTCCTATTTACATCTTAATGATAAGAAAAAATACATTTCCCAATACATTGTATCATTCCCGACGTAAACATGACAAGATTATTTATCGTTGTTAATGCTGTTCACTTTCTTAAGTTGAATACAACATGGCTTGTATGTGACATTTCATAGCTTATGGATGGTACGTGTTCCTCACATAAACTATAGCCATTCGGGTAATAGATGTTTTCACATTCCAATGTTAAATTTCCTTTACAACAAGAAATGAAAACATCGATATGCAAGATATCATCTGAAATGAACATGGGGTAAACCAAATTTTTGTCTTGAGTAAAAAAGGAAGAATATGAAGAAAATAGTACGAAAGAACTTTGAAACAATGATGAAACTGTTTC
>NW_026887903.1:0-9351 GCF_032173495.1 Musca vetustissima | reverse complement strand
CGGAATGTCGGAGGTCTGGCGGGATTATCTCGTCCATAAGTCTGCACATTGTCTGTGGGGCATTGCACAGTCCGAATGGCATAACCACAAATTGATAAAGTGGCCGTCCGGGAACTGTGAATGCCGTAAGATGTTTGGACTTTTGGTCGAGACTAATCTGCCAAAACGCATCCTTTAAGTCCAATTTGGAGATTATATTTGCCTTCGGAAGGCGTGAAAATATCCCTTCGATATTTGGGAGCGGATACGCATCCTTTTTCGTCACTGAGTTAAGTTTGCGGGCATCGAGGCACAATCTCACCTTGTTAGGTTTGACGACAAGCCTCATAGGCGAGCTCCATGGGGAATTAGAGGTTTCGATGACACCAAACATTAACTTTTCCACCGCAGGGGAGACTGGGTAGAAACGTTGTTTAATGGGGGTGGCTTCTCCCACGTCAATCGAATGTTTTATTAAATCAGTTCTGCCCAGCCCTTGGGTCTCAAAATTTGGAAAAAGTTGGATTACGTTATTCAACTGTTTTCGTTCTTCAATAGAAAGGGGATATAAGGTCTCATCTCAATGTCCACAGTTTCTCCAATTCGGGAGGAATATCCATAGAGGATAGTACAAATACCATTAAAACCTGTGCTAATTATGGCAAACATTAACTTTTCCACCGCAGGGGATAGTGGGAATTATGTAAAGCTTAAGCTCATTAGTTCTGTTCATAAATGAAACCTTTATCCAACCTAAAACCTCTTGTTGTTCTTTAATGGGGGTGGCTTACAGCTAATGTTGGCCCCTGTATCGAGACCATATTCATTATAGTCTAAAAAGGATATGTTTTCATTGGGGTTTGAAATTATAGTGGAGATCTGTATTTTTGAGCATATTTTACGGGTCTTAAAATATCTTCGTAAACGAAGAGTAGAACGCTTAGGGTTTTTAACAGGATCAAGTGAGGATATATTAAAAATCTCATTCCTTTTTTGAATGTACAACTCCCACCGTTTATGAAGCGGAAGCTTTGGATATATAAGCGGTGTTTTATTATCTTTATCGGATGGTTCGTCTAAATTAGGTCTTTTAAGGATATTAATTTTGTGGCTGTTACAAATAGGTTGATCTGAGTTCACAAAATTTGGACTAGTGGTATGTAAAAAGTTACAATCGCTATTAGAAGGATGTGAACTATTGTTGTTGGCGTTATGATTGCATTCGGGAAATAATTTATTGTCATGATCTGGGTTTAAATCTAATATAGGTCCCTCGGCTAGACTTGGTCCTTTGGATATTGGTCTCACGTTTTTTGAATTTGTCTGGAACCGGGAAATACATTTAACGCACTGTGGCTTGTAAACGTTTTTTAAGCCACATCCGTAGCAAAATACAGTTCTGGATTCCAGGCAATCTTGCCAGTGGTGACCTGGATTGTCACAGTTCCAACATTTGTAGTTGGAATCAACTCGCTGAACAGCATCAACAAGAAAATCTGTTTCAGAATCGGGCATATAATCTTGGTGATCAACTTCTGCCACGATCCGGCGAGGAAAATTGTTCGCAGTTTGACTGCGTGGGACTAATGTTTTCCGAACATAATCATCGCTGAGGAAGTTCTCAATTTGTACCAACTTCCTTAAGTGTGATAAGGAGTTTATCGGTACGTATAGCAGATCCTGACGCACCTCAGGACGAAGATTGCGAGCTATAATCTCTATGAACTCCTCTTCAATCATAGGCCTTGGCAATCGGTCCGCTATAGTACATAGAGCATCGAAAAAGTTATCATAACTCTCACCAGCCTTTTGCTTTCGATTTCGTAGCTCCTCCCGGAGATCAAAAGACGACTTCATGTCCTTGTATTGGCCACGAATGTCCCTACAAAAATCTTCCCATGTAATGGTCTGTACCAACTTATGGTATCGCCAGTACCATTCTCGTGCTTTACCTGATAAAAGGGTATTTAAATTTTTGCAAATAATCGAAAAATCACCATTAAAATTTTCCTTGGTGAGGGTTTTCACACGATATAAAAATTCGTCTATATTTAGACCGTTCGGTGAACCATCGAATTTGAGGTTCCAATTGTTAATTATTGAAGTGACTTTGTCAGCGTGGATGTTGCTTAAAGTCGATACATTTGTATGGAAATTAGAATTTTGAGAGGAAGTAGGATATTGACTACACTGTGGTATACTTCCATTGGTATTATTGTAGCAATTGGGAGCTAAATTTTGAGTGGTTGCCAAAGGAACATTCGGAACATTTCCGACGTTAGCATAAATGATACATTAACCTTTATCCAACCTAAAACCTCTTGACGTTTGCCATCGGCAGTCTTTACATATGATTTGCAATGATAAAAGTTAGAAAAGGTCGAAAAATTTCGCTTGGCCAAATCCCCACCAATACAGCTAATGTTGGCCCCTGTATCTAAGAGACCATATTCATTATAGTCTAAAAAGGATACCTTAGCATAGTAACGTAGATCATTGGGGTTTGAAATTATAGTGGAGATCTGTATTTTTGAGCATATTTTACGGGTCTTAAAATATCTTCGTGAACGAAGAGTAGAACGCTTAGGGTTTTTAACAGGATCAAGTGAGGATATATTAAAAATCTCATTCCTTTTTTGAATGTACAACTCCCACCGTTTATGAAGCGGAAGCTTTGGATATATAAGCGGTGTTTTATTATCTTTATCGGATGGTTCGTCTAAATTAGGTCTTTTAAGGATATTAATTTTGTGGCTGTTACAAATAGGTTGATCTGAGTTCACAAAATTTGGACTAGAAGTGGTATGTAAAAAGTTACAATCGCTATTAGAAGGATGTGAACTATTGTTGTTGGCGTTATGATTGCATTCGGGAAATAATTTATTGTCATGATCTGGGTTTAAATCTAATATAGGTCCCTCGGCTAGACTTGGTCCTTTGGAGGGCCCATTGGTCTCACGTTTTTTGAATTTGTCTGGAACCGGGAAATACATTTAACGCACTGTGGCTTGTAAACGTTTTTTAAGCCACATCCGTAGCAAAATACAGTTCTGGATTCCAGGCAATCTTGCCAGTGGTGACCTGGATTGTCACAGTTCCAACATTTGTAGTTGGAACCAACTCGCTGAACAGCATCAACAAGAAAATCTGTTTCAGAATCGGGCATATAATCTTGGTGATCAACTTCTGCCACGATCCGGCGAGGAAAATTGTTCGCAGTTTGACTGCGTGGGACTAATGTTTTCCGAACATAATCATCGCTGAGGAAGTTCTCACGCATTTGTACCAACTTCCTTAAGTGTGATAAGGAGTTTATCGGTACGTATAGCAGATCCTGACGCACCTCAGGACGAAGATTGCGAGCTATAATCTCTATGAACTCCTCTTCAATCATAGGCCTTGGCAATCGGTCCGCTATAGTACATAGAGCATCGAAAAAGTTATCATAACTCTCACCAGCCTTTTGCTTTCGATTTCGTAGCTCCTCCCGGAGATCAAAAGACGACTTCATGTCCTTGTATTGGCCACGAATGTCCCTACAAAAATCTTCCCATGTAATGGTCTGTACCAACTTATGGTATCGCCAGTACCATTCTCGTGCTTTACCTGATAAAAGGGTATTTAAATTTTTGCAAATAATCGAAAAATCACCATTAAAATTTTCCTTGGTGAGGGTTTTCACACGATATAAAAATTCGTCTATATTTAGACCGTTCGGTGAACCATCGAATTTGAGGTTCCAATTGTTAATTATTGAAGTGACTTTGTCAGCGTGGATGTTGCTTAAAGTCGATACATTTGTATGGAAATTAGAATTTTGAGAGGAAGTAGGATATTGACTACACTGTGGTATACTTCCATTGGTATTATTGTAGCAATTGGGAGCTAAATTTTGAGTGGTTGCCAAAGGAACATTCGGAACATTTCCGACGTTAGCACTGGTATGAGATGGATTACCATAAGCATAATCCGGTCTATTATTAGTAACAGTAGCAGGCTGATTATTAAAATTCGTCGATGTTGTGGTAGGATTATTTGGAAAATTTAAATTTTGAAGAAGACGGGTAATATTTGCCTCAATCATACGATTTATTTCGGCATAATCAACAGCAGAATTGGTACCCGATTGTGTGTTAGTGTTAGGAAATGGTGATAAGACGAAATTATCGTTACCTAAGGAGTTATTTGTTGGGTTGGGAGATTCATGTTGTTGTGTTGGCGGATTAGCATCATTATTAAACGACATATTTGGTAGATCTTGGAATAAATTCCTGCTGGCACTTCTAGTGTTATATGTCCGGGCCATTGCGCCTCTACCTTTACCACGTTTGTTTTGTCTTGACATTTGAGGTCTTTTGGGGGTGACAATATATGTCCGCAACTCACTGAGTTGACAAGGATGTTGGCAAACAGGACATTGCGCTGTATTTGACAGGTGTTGCTCAATGCAATCTCTATGAAAAGAGTGTAAACATTGGCTGATTAATAGACAATCTTGTCCTTCTGTCATATTTTCGTTGCATATATTACAATTAGAAGTTGTTATATTGGTTGGAGCTGATGTTTGCTCTTCAGGCATAGGAACTGTTTGTTCAGCCATATTGGATAAACACAACGTGCAGAATATCAGTAAGATATTAGATAACAATTTGTTTTAAATTAATTTAAATTTGATTCTTGTATATAAATTTTAGATTAATGTAATAAGTCTAAAAGTATATAAAGTAGTTTATTTTATTTTTGGAATTAATATGATTTTGACGTTTCTTATAAGGTGTAGGACGGAATAGATTATAGTGAGAAATAGCATACGATTAAAATAAATGGAATACAAGTTGGTCTATGGAATCCTGTATATCCTCCGAAAAATTGTTTATACTTAACAAACCAGCTTAGACTTCCACATTATATATCATAGTCTCGTCTTTTTAACAAAGGTCACTAAATCGCAATCAGCAGAGATAATGAAATTCCTAATGCTAAAAAGGTGCTAGTAACCAAGTTAGAATATAATACTTAAAGGAAAATATACTGAATTAAAGAAGATAAAATATATGTTCTTATTCAGGGCAGTATAGAACAGAAAGGGTTATCAAAAATCCAGCGGTCAACCAACTCGAAGTTAACTCCAAATTATTGAAAAATCCAGAAAGATTTTGACAATTATTCTGAATCCATCCAACCTAAAATATTTACACATAAAGGATCTTCTGACTAATGAAATCTATATAAAATACGGAATAGAGCCAGGATTCAGGAAAAATCCCTCCAGGCCCCACGTTGTTGGGCGCCAAATACTGTAATGTACGGGTTAAAAAAAAACATATAGCTTCGTTTTTGCCTTTGCCTAAAGTTAGACTTCGGGAGCCATTGAATGTTAGCTACAGTCGCTTTGGGGGGTTCTTGTCCTCCTTTAGACAATGCATGTTCATCTACAGTTATTATTGTAGACTCCCTAAAAATCAATAAAAATATACAAATGTTATGGACCATGATCAAGCGATTTAAAAAAACTGGAAATATTACACTAAAACCCCACAAATTAAATTAAGCAAAAAAAAAATAAGTACGTTATTTTAATCGATTGCCATAATCAATAAATTTCTCAGGTGTTGTGAGAAATACCTCTATACCCCAACCTGCCAATGTCCATGTTGGCTTGCGATTTCATGGACCCCTATATCGCATCACAGTAATTTACCTGTCCTTCCTTTATTTAAGAAAACGTCGTCTCTTCAATTTAGCAATTCATCGTGAAATTTTTACATTATTTATTCAAACCATAATATAGCATTTTTTAATAAAATCTACAATATTAATATTAATCTAATACATAATGTTTTCCAGTGTATATAAATTCATAATAATTCATTAACAGAAAGATAAACAAAATAAGCCCTTAAAGGGTTAAAGACGCGTTGGATTGTGGGGAATATAACGCCGTGTAAGTATGCTTGACTCCATAGGATGTAAGGAAGGCATTGAGTTCATGGGAACGAAATTGACTCCCATTATCGCTTACTATGGACTCAGGGACCCCGTACACATGGAATATTTGTTTTAAGAGGAAATCTTGGATCGGTGGAGTAGAGAATTTCCGAAGTGGACAAAGCCAATGGAATTTCGACAGATGGTCGAGGACAATTAAAATTCCAATATAGCCGGACTTACTTCTTGGGTATGGACCAAGTATGTCAATATAAAGACGTTGAAACGGACGGACAGATTCCACTTGCTGACCCATGGGGGGCTTCATAATCGTATTCGGGGCTTTAGTAGTCTTACATACGTCGCAGTTGCGAACGTATTCCCTAACATCAAGCACCATCCCAGGCCAAAAGAAGGTTCGCCTTATAAGCTCCAGAGTCTTTGCCATGCCTCCGTGTGCTGCTTCGGGTACATCATGCGCTTTTGAAATAATTGATTGTCGTAACCCTTGAGGGATCCACAATTTCCACGCTTTTTCTTCCTGGGACTCATCACCAGAGTAATGGTCTGTCCTATAGTAAACCAAGTTGTCTACGATTTGGAGGTCAGGGAATTTGCTGGGATTTCTGGAGATGGTATTTTTCAGCTCAAGGTAATCCGCATCCTTGAAACTAGAGGAATCGAAGTCAATTACATGATCAACAAGTTCTAGGGTGGAGATCTCTTCTGACGGAATTCTAGACAAAGCGTCTGGTACGACATGGTCTTTGCCTTTGCGGTGGCTGATGGAGAATCTATAAGGTTGGAGTTTAAAAACCCATCGAGCCAACCTACCGCTTAGATCTGGCTGCCGCATGAGCCATACTAGACTTGAATGATCGGTAATTACTTCGAATTCCTGAAGTTCCAAGTAACACCGGAACTTCTTTATTGATTCTATTGCAGCAAAGCACTCTCGCTCCGTAACGCTGTAGTTTCGCTGGGAGCTGTTGAGCTTTTTGCTCATGAAAGCTATGGGGCGTTCATTACCATCTTGGTCAAGTTGGACGAGGACTGCTCCAATACCAAAGTCACTCGCATCGCAGTGTAGGAAGAACTTCTTGGAGAAGTCCGGATTCGCTAACACTGGAGCGGTGGTGAGCAGTGATTTTACCCTTTCGAAGGCCCTCTGCGCCTCTTCAGTCCACTTGAATTTCTTTTTGGTTGAGACCACCTCGGTAATGGGAAAGGTCTCAGTCGAAAAATTATTAAGAAAGCGTATATACCAACCAGCTAACCCGAGAAACCTTCTTACTTGTTTTAGGTTTCTGGGTATAGGCCAGTTGGATATAGCTGAGATTTTTTCTGGATCGGTAGTTATACCTCCATTTCCAATCACATAACCGAGGTAGTTAACCTTGGTTACACAAAATTTGCTTTTAGAAATGTTCAAGGTCAAATTCGCTTTTTTAAATTCTGAGGAAATGCGGATCAGGGTCTCCAAATGGGTCTTAAAATCCTCTGATATAATAATCAGATCGTCTAGGTAACCAAAGACGGAATGTCGGAGGTCTGGCGGGATTATCTCGTCCATAAGTCTGCACATTGTCTGTGGGGCATTGCACAGTCCGAATGGCATAACCACAAATTGATAAAGTGGCCGTCCGGGAACTGTGAATGCCGTAAGATGTTTGGACTTTTGGTCGAGACTAATCTGCCAAAACGCATCCTTTAAGTCCAATTTGGAGATTATATTTGCCTTCGGAAGGCGTGAAAATATCCCTTCGATATTTGGGAGCGGATACGCATCCTTTTTCGTCACTGAGTTAAGTTTGCGGGCATCGAGGCACAATCTCACCTTGTTAGGTTTGACGACAAGCCTCATAGGCGAGCTCCATGGGGAATTAGAGGGTTCGATGACACCAAGCTGAAGCATTCTATCGATTTCGGCAAACATGGTGGCTTCTCCCACGTCAATCGAATGTTTTATTAAATCAGTTCGGCCCAGCCCTTGGGTCTCAAAATTTGGAAAAAGTTGGATTACGTTATTCAACTGTTTTCGTTCTTCAATAGAAAGGGGATATAAGGTCTCATCAATGTCCACAGATTTCTCCAATTCGGGAGGAATATCCATAGAGGATAAATCTGGTGTACAAATACCATTAAAACCTGTGCTAATTATGTCAGTCGATCCTAGCAGGTTTCCCAATAAGTTAAAACTTTTCCAAAAATCAATCCCAAGGATTAACCTATGGGAGATAGTGGGAATTATGTAAAGCTTAAGCTCATTAGTTCTGTTCATAAATGATACATTAACCTTTATCCAACCTAAAACCTCTTGACGTTTGCCATCGGCAGTCTTTACATATGATTTGCAATGATAAAAGTTAGAAAAGGTCGAAAAATTTCGCTTGGCCAAATCCCCACCAATACAGCTAATGTTGGCCCCTGTATCTAAGAGACCATATTCATTATAGTCTAAAAAGGATACCTTAGCATAGTAACGTAGATCATTGGGGTTTGAAATTATAGTGGAGATCTGTATTTTTGAGCATATTTTACGGGTCTTAAAATATCTTCGTAAACGAAGAGTAGAACGCTTAGGGTTTTTAACAGGATCAAGTGAGGATATATTAAAAATCTCATTCCTTTTTTGAATGTACAACTCCCACCGTTTATGAAGCGGAAGCTTTGGATATATAAGCGGTGTTTTATTATCTTTATCGGATGGTTCGTCTAAATTAGGTCTTTTAAGGATATTAATTTTGTGGCTGTTACAAATAGGTTGATCTGAGTTCACAAAATTTGGACTAGAAGTGGTATGTAAAAAGTTACAATCGCTATTAGAAGGATGTGAACTATTGTTGTTGGCGTTATGATTGCATTCGGGAAATAATTTATTGTCATGATCTGGGTTTAAATCTAATATAGGTCCCTCGGCTAGACTTGGTCCTTTGGAGGGCCCATTGGTCTCACGTTTTTTGAATTTGTCTGGAACCGGGAAATACATTTAACGCACTGTGGCTTGTAAACGTTTTTTAAGCCACATCCGTAGCAAAATACAGTTCTGGATTCCAGGCAATCTTGCCAGTGGTGACCTGGATTGTCACAGTTCCAACATTTGTAGTTGGAATCAACTCGCTGAACAGCATCAACAAGAAAATCTGTTTCAGAATCGGGCATATAATCTTGGTGATCAACTTCTGCCACGATCCGGCGAGGAAAATTGTTCGCAGTTTGACTGCGTGGGACTAATGTTTTCCGAACATAATCATCGCTGAGGAAGTTCTCATGCATTTGTACCAACTTCCTTAAGTGTGATAAGGAGTTTATCGGTACGTATAGCAGATCCTGACGCACCTCAGGACGAAGATTGCGAGCTATAATCTCTATGAACTCCTCTTCAATCATAGGCCTTGGCAATCGGTCCGCTATAGTACATAGAGCATCGAAAAAGTTATCATA
>NW_026887902.1:0-9232 GCF_032173495.1 Musca vetustissima | reverse complement strand
GCACTTTTTATACTACTATGAGCGGGAACTTAATATGGGGATATTTTAAACGTTAATAAAGCACATATAAAATATTTTTTCATGATATATTTTTTTTTATAAAGTTTGACATTATTTGAAAAATCTACATCATTTAAGAGTGCTCCACGCGATCTGTTGCTGGCATTGATTCTTTTCTGGTAATTTTCGACCTCTTTTTGGCAGTATCTCTGTCATAATAGATCAGTTGATGTCGCCACGACGGAAAATTACACGGCCAGGAAATATCACTTGCATAAACCCATATTCGCTCGAGTTGGCGCCGTCTTGTTGAGGCCACATATTGTCCAAGACGTATTCTTCTTTAAGAGGCAAAAAAAAGTTTGTTATCATATGACGATAACGCTCCGAATTGACAGTCGTTTTACCATCGTTTTCGAATATGTAAAATCAAATAACACCTTCGGACCAGGGTACCAAGCAGTGACTTTTTCAGGATTGAATGATCTTTCTTCAATTACTTGAGGATTCTCAGAAAAACAAATACGACAACTTTGTATTTTAACATACCTACCAAATGAAAAAATGCTTTATCATTAAAGAAAATTAAGGAATTTGCCGTCCACTACCAGTTGTTGAAGGACCCATTCCACATTAAAAGAATATCGGTGTAGTCCTACTTTCTAAGATCGACAAGAAATCGACGCATTCTGGTTCAATTGGTAAGAACATTGAAAATATATACGAGAGATCTAAACCGATTTTTGGTTTACTAAGTTTCTTTTTGAAACTTCGAGTATATAGGGACCACATAGTCACTACAGACTCAAATTTCGTCTCAATCTGACAAACACTGGGAGCTATATCTTTATCGGAACCGATTTAAACAAAACATGACGTTAGGCTATGCTTACATCAGTATCCTGTGCAAATTTTTATTGCAATTGGATAAACGTTCGGGAGTTTGGTGCACCATTTACCTAAAATCGGACAAAAATATATATGGGAACTATATCCAAATCTGACCCGATTTTAATAAAACTTCACGTACATTGATCTGTAGTTAATTCAGGACGCTGTACACATTTTTTATATCAAATTCTGAAACAATAGGGTTCGTCCTTGGGCCAAATAAATTTCATCTCATTTGGATAAATACGACCTGTACTTTGTTTACAATTTGATATGGAAGACGGAGAAGCTTAAATCCATATGCTCAAATGTAGAATTCCAGTCTCATACTCTTGAAATCACAAAATGGATGAGCCATTTATATATATTTTTATACCCTTCACCACACTGTGGTACAGGGTATTATGTCTTTGTGCATATGTTTGTAACAGGCAAAAGGAATCGAGATAGACCCATGGTTCCTTTTGAGAATATGCATAGAATCACTTTCTGAGTCGATTTATGCATGTCCGTCCGTCCGTCCGTCTGTTGATGTTAAATTGTAAACAAAGTACAGGTCACATTTATAATCCGATTTGGCTGAAATTTGGCACAGCTCATTTATTTGGCCCAAGGACGAACCCTATTGAAATTGGGAAAAATCGGTTCAGATTTAGATATAGCTCCCATATATATTTTTGTCCGATTTATGGACTTTAGTCCCTGAAAATCGTTCGATTTGCACGAATTTCGGTACAGCGTACTGAATTAAGTCTTAAATGATGTGTGCCAAGTTTCGAGAAAATCGGATCAGATTTAGATATAGCTCCCATATATAGTTTCGTCCGATTTAAGGTAAATGTGGCACCAAAGTCCCTCTATATCTTTCGATTTGCATGAAATTTGGCACAGAGTTCTGAATTAGGTCCAGAATGATGTGCCCCAAGTTTCGAGAAAATCGGTTCAGATTTAGATATAGCTCCCATATATAGTTTCGACCGATTAAGGTAAATGGAGCACCAAAGTCTCTGAAAATCTTTCGATTTGCACAAATTTTGGCATAGCGTACTAGATTAAGTCTAGAATGATGTGTGCCAAGTTTCGAGAAAATCGGTTCAGATTTAGATATAGCTCCCATATATAGTTTCGTCCGATTTAAGGTAAATGGGGCACCAAAGTCCCTCTATATCTTTCGATTTGCATGAAATGTGGCACAGAGTACTGAATTAGGTCCAGAATGATGTGTGCCAAGTTTCGAGAAAATCGGTTCAGATTTAGATATAGCTCCCATATATAGTTTCGTCCGATTTAAGGTAAATGGGCACCAAAGTCCCTCTATACCTTTCGATTTGCATGAAATTTGGCACAGCGTACTGAATTAAGTCTAGAATGATGTAGATATAGTTCCCATATATAATTTCGTCCGATTTAATGTAAATGGTTTACCAAAGTCTCTATATATCTTTCGATTTGCACGAAATTTGGCATTGCGTAATTAATTAATGAATGTATGTTAAGTTTCTTGAAAATCGGTCCAGATTTAGATATAGCTCCCATATATATTTTCGTCCGATTTAATGTAAACGGTGTCGTCCGTTTTTACAAATATATATGTATATATGCTTATAATTGATTTTCATAACTTTCTCCCTGGTCATTTAAAAATTCGACGTCTTTTAGGTTTCATCTGTTGGATATAGCGAAAGTGGTGAAGGGTATCATATAGTCGGCCCCGTCCGATTTTACTGCTTTCCTTACTGGTTTTTTTTTTTTGTTTCTTTCTATTCTTCATAAAGCCCGAATGCCAAATTAAAGCTTCTTGAGTAAAAGCTTCGAAATTGGCGTATACGGTTATATTGAGCCGATATCAGAACATATAACTATTTTTAAAATTTTCTGTGAATAAATGTTTTACACACCAAGAGTTTTGAATGTCACATTACACCAACTTTAGCTAGAAAAGCCGACTAGGGCCATAAAACGCTAGCTTCATTCTAGGAGTAGTAAAAATCGATGGTGATTTCAGCAGAATATAAATACCTTACGACTTCACGACTAATTGTCTAATCATTTGATCAACTTTTCGAATGATTTGACGCACAAATTAAAATTACACTTAAATTTTTGTAAGGCCCATTGTACTAGAAAAGTGTGAATTTCTTAGAAAGGCTATGATAGACGGTGTTTTATCATAGCCTGTATTGGTGTTCCTTGGGTTGGTGTTAGTTGGGTTTCGTCCCGCGGAAAATTCTAAATTAGGTTTGGCATAGAATTTCTGGGTTCCAGTTATCCGCGCAGAAAATTGTATATAGACGACGGCTTGTAAATAGTAATATAAAACGGTAAATTAGAAATGTTTCGAATCCACAGAAAAACATACCCTATTCTCACATACATCTTGATACTGAAGGTTATAAAATAATTGTCCCCGATGTTGTTACCCGTATCGATATCACTCAGTATTTAACTTGAAGCTGAATTCATATCACCTCTTCAAGTTTGTTAGTTTAGGCATCATTTGATGGTCTCTTCGATTTTATGTAATTATGATACTTGAAATCTAAACAAAAATCAAATAAAAATATCGCATTAATTTCACATTTTTGTTTCTGATAAATAAATATTTATTAAAAATATCCCTTATGGTTCTACATAATCGAGCAAGAGCATATACACTTTTCACGTTTTCGATCATCCTCAATGACGATTGTGGTAGGTTCGGGCGGCGGAGGCGCAGTCGTAGGTGGTGTCGGAGGTTCTTCATCTGTTGTGCTATATACCGGAACAATAAATATCGGTCGTCCCGGATAACACCGATCGTGATAATGAGGAAACCCACCATAATGTGGATGATGGTGGTGGTGATGATGGCAACCTCCAGTATGATATTGATGATAAATAGGGGCATGGTGCTGCGGATGATATCTCACGTAATTACAGTGGTGATGACACAACGCTCCGTGCTGATGATGACCATATGACATTTTGTATGTATGTAGATCCTCCTTTGCCTTCTTTTTGTCTATATTTCTCTCTCCCTCCCTTGTGCGGAGATGTTACCAAATTAAATACACATTTCTTACTGATGTTTATTTGCAAAAATATTTGTTGATTATTTTCTGTTTTTTCTTTTTTAATTTTATTTCACGGTTTTTGTTTGTTTGTAGCATTGCTTTATTTTTTCCATTTATCTACACATGCTGAAAAGTACTTGAGTGAAAAGTCGATAAGCATTCGTCTTCTTTTTTCGTTTTTGAAATGGTTATCTATTCTCCATGCGTTAAATCGTAATGAGCACACATGAAAATAATTACCTATTCGTGATTATAGCAGACATTTTGTGGTTTTGTGTGATTTTTATAGTCTTCGCCGTGTCATAAGGGCGGAATATTATGCTGGTCATTAGTCTTGTGACACAGCCCCCATATAAAATTCCCGCCTATTTTCAATATTTTGATTATAACTATAAAGCGTATCTAGGTGTTGTGGTTGTTCCAATGAAAAATTATGTCTTGGTATTGACATTATAGGACCTGGTTTTGTTATTACTTCCATATAATGGTCGATATTTTCAAGGTCCTATATGCATATTTCCAACTGAAGCAACTGAAATTTGGCATTCTATTTGGTTCGCAGATATCGTTTGTTTTGTGTGACTGACATATCTCTGCTATAATGGACTTGCTCCCTAGCCAAAGTTTGGAGTTCTGTTTTCTTGAAGTATAAAACAAATCCTGACAGACAATGCAGATTATTATTTTTTTTTTTTTTTTTTTTTTGACAATGTTTCCACAGGTACTTTGAATGGCACCCCATGCTGTAGGGTATAAAAAGTTCGGTCATGTCAAACATACCGTCATGTTTGCTCATTTTATTTTATTAATATTATTAACAACTCATAAAATGTATTGTTAACATTGTGGAATGAACTTGAGGTACCAGACTATGGTTTCAGAAAAGTGTGATACCATAATCCGAATATGATAGCAACAACTTATCTATAACAATGACATTTGATAAAAGTCCAATTGTTTGCCGTGGTGTATCTCGTGAGTTCTCTGGCTTTTTCTTTCAGATAACGTATTCATCCAAATATTACGGTTGTTAATACAGTCGGAATTCAAAATTGTTGGAGGTCGTGTTGTTCGTTCTGCTAATAAAAACGTATCCCGAACAAGTTTATACAAAAAGCAAAATGGCAAAAAAAAAAAAAAGAATGAAAGAAACGGAACAAGTGGAAATCAATGCAATAATCAGGGTACTGACACATGATACTCGCTAGTTAGTATTCGTGTTCCATCGAATACTAACTAGCCAGCGAGAGCTTTTTATACCCTTCACCACACTGTGGTACAGGGTATTATGTCTTTGTGCATATGTTTGTAACAGGCAAAAATAATCGAGATAGACCCATGGTTCCTTTTGAGAATATGCATAGAATCACTTTCTAAGTCGATTTATGCATGTCCGTCCGTCCGTCTGTCTGTCGCATTTATGATCCGAATTGGATGAAATTTGGCATAGGTCACTTATTCGGCCCAAGGGCGAACCCTATTGAAATTGGGAAAAATCGGTTCAGATTTAGATATAGCTCCCATATATATATTTAACCGATTTAGTGTAAACGGTCCCTATATATCTTTCGATTTGGACGAAATTTGGTGCAGCCTAATAATTTAGGTCTAGAATGATGTCTGCCAAGTTTCGTGAAAATCGGTCCAGATTTAGATATGGCTCCCATATATAGTTTCGTCCGATTTCATGTAAATGGTGCCCCAAAGTCCCTATATATCTTTCGATTTGCACGAAATTTGGCATAAGGTACTGAATTGAGCCTAGAATGATGTCTGCCAACTTTCGAGAAAATCGCTCCAAATTTAGATATAGCTCCCATATATAGTTTCGTCCGATTTCATGTAAATGGTGCCCCAAAGTCACTATATATCCTTCGATTTGCACGAAATTTGGCATAACGTACTGAATTGAGCCTAGAATGATGTCTGCCAACTTTCGAGAAAATCGGTCCAAATTTAGACATAGCTCCCATATATAGTTTTGTCCGATTTCATGTAAATGGTGCACCAAAGTCGCTATATATCTTTCGATTTGCACGAAATTTGGCATAACGTACTGAATTGAGCCTAGAATGATTTCTACCAACTTTCGAGAAAATCGGCCCAAATTTAGACATAGCTCCCATATATAGTTTCGTCCGATTTCTTGTAAATGGTGCTCCAAAGTCCCTATATATCTTTCGATTGTTTCGTCCGATTTCATGTAAATGGTGCACCAAAGTGCCTATATGTCCTTCGATTTGCACGAAATTTCGCATAACGTACTGACTTGAGCCTTGTTTTGTGAAAATCGGTCCAGATTTAGATATAGCTCCCTTTTATTATAGATTGATTTTAAGTAATTGACGCACCAAAGAACCAATAGGAACAAAACGTTCTGAAATTAGTATAACCTAACCTGTGACAAGTTTGTTTGAAATCGCTTAATATTTGGTTAGAGCTTCCAAATATATATTTCCGCCCGATTTCAAGTAAATTGGACATCAAACTCCTCATGTTAGTCAGATTGACATCAAATTTTGCACATCGTACAAAATATAGCATAGAATAACGTAGTTGCGTTTTCTAGAATTACAGACATAGCCCAACGGATGACCTATTTATATTTGTTTGAAGTCGATTTACATACTTCATGGATAGATCTAGGTAGATTCACATTTAGATAAATACCACATATTTTATTTCATCCAATTTCATGCTAATAGTCCTGTTTAATATACCCATAGTGGTGAAGGGTATCATATAGTCGGCCCCGTCCGACTTTACTACTTTCCTTACTGGTTTATATTAAAATAGTTATCTGATTTGTTCCGCGATTTGAATTTGGTTCTAAGACTCTGTTGTAATCATTTCACCTGCGGAGGATAGCTAGATTAAAAATTAGAACGTAAGGTTCGATAATGAACTATAGCCGCATTTAGATCTAGCCCCTGTGTGGAGGTTCCAGAAGGAGTGAACCGATATTCCCCATCTTCGAATTTGAACTAGGTTTGGAAGAAATAATAAGGTGGGCAAAGTTTGGATGAAATCTAAATTTTCTGAAACGGATGGGATTTAGAACCAATATTTCGAAAAGGCACATTTTCACCGTGTTAATGTGTATACACCCTCATTAGCCAATGGCTGAGGGTATATTTATCCATTAACATTTTCTGAAATTTGTATTATGGTTTACGTAATCCACTTTTTGGTATGTTCCCTATATTTTAATTTCTAGTACCTGTCAGTATATCTATGGTGGAGGGTATCCAAAGTTCGGCCCGGCCGAACTTAACGCTTTTTCACTTGTTCGATATTAATCTAAACATATATAGCTATGCTATGTATTAGAATAAACCAAATCGTTAGAAGCGGTGCATCGTATTTTTATGAAAATAGTGGCGATAAATCCAATCTTCCTTTGCCAATAAGCAAGACAAACCAAGTTTACAATATTTAATCTTAAGGAAGATGTGGAAACCAGAATGGTCGTGCATCAATTCATCCAGCATGCGGCACTAGCAAGTATATATTTTCCAGACATTATCGTCAGTTCGAATTATTGGATTCAACAAAAAACCAAATTGTCACCATCAGGAAAAATGTGACGGGTCCTTTATGTCGGGAATATTCGAAAACTTATTATTATTCCGTCTGTCCATTATAATTTGTAAACACGATTCGGGCTACAGAAAACACGATGCATGTAGGAAGGGTTCTGGCCAAAGAAAATCCCTTCTTAGAAATGATCGGTCAATATTTGGGATTGAAATTGAAATCTAATATCATATTATAGATCCCCGAAGTGCAATTTACATAATTTTGAACGATTCGTGGAGAATTGCCTTTTGTTATATGGTAGAGATCCCACAATCATTGTCGGTGATTCAAATATTGATATCAATCAAACATTTGTATCCTCTGATATTTTTTATGTTTTATCATGTTACGATTTCAAAAACTGTCATAATTTGATAACTCGGCCAGTAAGTAACACATGTATAGATCATGTTTATTGCAATATTTTGAAGCCAATGAAAGTATCGTCAATTGAGTGCAGTATATCTGACCACAATATAATATATGTACAGATTGACATCAATGTACAATTGAATGATGTTGTCCAATGTAAATATTTTGTCTGTGATTATGAAAAGTTATCGACATAACTTTCTACTGAACTTGATTTACTTGTAAACACTGGGAATACTTCACATGACGTTTTAAATTTAATTAGTTGCATAAAATCTGGCATTGAGTTTTCTTCTAGGGAGAAAAACAAATCGACATTATTAAAAAATAAATTGAATCCATGGATAAATACAAACTTACAAAAATTGATCACATACAAGAATCGGCTCTTGAAACGAAGGAAAAGATATCCTAATGATATTGGACTTAAAGAGCGACTGAAAAGATTTAGTAAAGTTATAAAACGTGCTTATGGAGATTCAAGGAACAATTACTATGCAACAAACCTAGAAATATTAAAAAACTATCCAAAGAAAACATGGAGGTTTCTAAATGATACACTTGGTAGGACATCTTATCATCTGCATAACATAAAAGATTTGAATGGTTTTATTATAGAAGACGATGCCAACAAAGTAGAGATTCTGAACAGATTTTTTATAAATTCTGTGCAAAATTTGAAAGACGAAATCGAAATATTACCAAGGGACCATTTTAATTACCTTAGAACTTTAAATGAAGTTAACCACATGTTCCGTTTTAAGTCCATAACAAATTCAGAAATGTGTGATGTATTATCTAAAATATCACTTGGGAAATCCGGTGGTTATGACAATATATCACCTAAAGTTTTAAAAGAATGTAGAATGGTTCTTATGACATATCTTACAACAATTTTTAACAATATTATACTTAGTAATGAGTATCCAAATGCACTAAAGATTCACAAGATCATACCTATACCTAAAATTGGAAATAATAACTCAATTGCGAACTTTCGTCCTATTTCAGTGTTATCGGTGATAAACAATATATTTGAAAGGATTTTATATAATCAAATAGCCGAATATTTTTATCGGAACAATTTAATTAATTCAAACCAATATGGATTCCGTAAAGGTAGTGGTACTGAGGAGGCCGTTATAAATGTTTTGAATTATGTTTGCAAAACGATTGATGAAGGTTATTGTGTTGCTGGCATTTTTTATGATTTGTCCAGGGCTTTCGATATGATTGACCATAATATTTTACTGCAGAAGTTGCGATTCTATGGGATGAATGATACCAGAATATTGCTTTTGGAGTCTTATTTAGGAAATAGGAAACAATTTGTGGAG
>NW_026887901.1:0-92252 GCF_032173495.1 Musca vetustissima | reverse complement strand
CATCAGAAAGCTATCTGTGCATTGAAGGCTATTTGAGAAAAGCAAATGGAGAATTAACAACAAACGCTAAACTAAGAAATAATTGCGTGGGTTACATGTTTGACGAAATTCGCTATGAACTAAATGGGATTGAAATTGATCGAACACGCTATTTAGGAGTGACTACAAAAATTAAAAATTGGGTTTCCCTAAATGCATCTGAAAGTAACGTCATGAGTAATGCTGGATGGAGAGTAGATGGTGACATAGCTGCTAATTTTTTTTAATTTTTGCGTCCCCTTAAACCGTTTACTAGGATTTGCAGAAGACTTTAACAAAGTAGTTTGTAACAGTAAACATGATTTAATTCTTTTGAGAAGTGCCAATGACGCAAATGTATGTTATTCAACTGACTCAAAGGAAGACATTCGTCTTACCATTACAAACATTGTGTGGAAAGTTCAACACATACATTTGTCAGACTATAAAAAAATTAGTTTCTTGAAAACAATCACAGATGGAAAACCGCTTCCGATAGCATTTCGTAGTTGGGATTGCTATTTTAATCCAACTTTTATTGGTGGTAGGAAACATATCTGGAATGTAAAACTTTCTGTCAATCGTGAAAAACCACGGTACGTAGCTTATGCTTTTGAAAAAGACAACAAGTTACTTCATTGTGATCTTCAAAATATCAAAGTTCACTTGAATTCAGAGACGTATCCCTACGATGATTTAAATCTGAAGTTCGGGGAGAATCGTTATGCAATGCTATATGACATGTATACAAAATTTCAGCAAACATATTACTCGAGGGATCCACAGCCTCTTCTAACCTATTCAAGCTTTAAAGATAATACAGTATATGGACCACATAAAGATGTAGATGGTGAATGGAAATTTGGAGATAAACCATTAAAAGTCAATGATGAAAAAATTATTATTGGGAATAAAAATTGGGCATATACGCCTGGATTGTTCGAACTTCTATTTTATCAAAAACCTACAAACTACGACTTATCAGAACTAGAAATATACAAAAAAATTTTGCTGGATTCCAATGCCCATAAAATAAACTACAATGGCAGTGAACGAATTAAATCCAATAGAGGTTATAAATATAAAAGAATTATTAAAAGGTTAATGGAGGATACTCACAGCGGTAATGGCTTAATGAACGTTAATCTTTCTAAACCAAACTATATATACTGGGATGATCCAAATGAACTGGTAGAACGGTTAAAGCTGTTGTTAGCATCACAACAAGCAGGAAACAATAATCATAGTAACGAAATTGTATCTATTATTGAGGAACTGAGAGAAGGACATATAATATATTAGGAAACTACTACTACATGAAAACACTTAATCGATGACAGTTGATAAATTTGGACACCACTATAATTCAAAGTACAGCTCAGTTACACTAAAGGGAAATGTTTCGAGAATATTGGGAATCAATGTTGATGAAGATAACAATCTGGACATACAAAATAAAAAAATTAGGAACTTGGCTAGATGCGGTCAACCAAGCATACGTACATTCGCAAAACAAAAAGCTTCAAGAAATATTAATGAAAAATGTATGAAGAATATACAATCTGGACATACAAAATAAAAAAACAGAACTCAGTCCACTAAAGGGAAATGTTTGGAACAGATTGCGTTGATGAAGATAACAATCTGGACATACAAAATAAAAAAATTAGGAACTAGCGGAAGGAACAGATGCGGTCAACCAAGCATACGTACATTCGCAAAACAAAAAGCTTCAAGAAATATTAATGAAAAATGTATTTCAAGAATCTGCTAATATATATATATATAGCGCAATTGAAACAGTCGCTGAGCGAAGTTTATAAAGTTTTATCCCAACATCCATTCAACTCACCAGCTTTTGTATATCACACTGAATAGGAAAATGGAAAAGAGAGATTTAGTAAACGAACTTCATACTCAAGCAAGAAAAAAATTTAAACGTCGAAGGGTGATTATGAAAGGGATTGATGATTTATGGCAAGCTGATTTAGTTGAAATGGGGAATTATTCCAAAGTAAATAGGGGTTACCGATTTATGCTTACAGTTATTGATACGTTTTCTAAATATGCGTGGGGTGAAGCACTTAAATCTAAAAATGCTGTAGATGTTTGTACAGCTTTCGAAAAAATTTTAAAAACTGGAAGAATTCCCAAAAATTTACAAACTGATGACGGAAAAGAATTTTTCAACAAAATATTTGGTAAACTAATGCAGAAATATAGAATAAATCATTACTCTACATACAGTGTATTGAAAGCATCAATTGTTGAACGTTTCAACAGAACGTTAAAGGGGATGATGTGGAAGGAGTTTAGTTATAAAGGAAATTATAAATGGAACAATATTTATAAAAATTTAATAAATAATTACAATAAAACCCTACATCGGACAATACAAATGTCTCCTATACAAGTAAATTCTTCAAATGAGAAAGCATTGCTCGCCTCTGTGTATAATAATATAAAAATATTTAAGAAACCTAACCTTCATGTGGGTGATTATGTACGCATCAGTAAATATAAACATCAGTTTGAAAAGGGGTATACTCCAAACTGGACAACTGAAATATTTAAAATTAGAACTATAAGAATAACAAACCCAGTAACATATTATCTAGAAGATTTTGAAGGGAATCCAATAAAGGGATGTTTCTATAGGGAAGAACTTTTGCCTACAAAAAATTCAAAAATATACTTAGTAGAGAAAATTTTAAAATCTAAGGGCAATAAAATTTACGTTAAATGGCTGGGATTCACAAATCAACATAATTCATGGATAGATAAGAACGATGTATTGTAATATATATATATATATATATATATATAAATAAAGTATTTAAATATAAGTGTTCAATATGTTTTTTAATTATTACAACGTACAACCTTACAATGTCAAGAACATTCACTTTAACGGGTAGAGCGTCAACGTTATGCTCAAATTATTCACCGCCTATAGACTTAGGTGATGTTGATTATGAGTGTAGTTTAATCGACTTTCAATCATACAATTCAGTTCCTAATGTGGATGATGATAATAATCTGTTTCATATTGGAGATAACACAATAAAAATACCTATCGGATCCTATGAGCTGCAAGACATTGTCGATTTTATAGAAAAGGAATATAAGGCTATGCACATAAATAAATCTGTTAACATTAAAGCTAACAATAATACTTTGCAGATAGAGATAATATCCTCTCATGACACTATATATTTCAGTAAGGAAAAATCTATAGTCAAGCTATTTGGTTTCACTGAAAAAAGTCTGGAGTCTGGGAAAAAACACATTTCAAATCTTCCAGTAAATATTTTAAAGGTCAATGCTATTCAAATACACTGTAATATTGTAACTGGATCATTTATGAATAACTCACCTGCACATATTCTACACGAATTTGTATTAGATGTCCCTCCAGGCTATAAATTAGCCGAGAGACCAATGAACCTCATTTATTTGCCGGTAAACGTCAAGGAAATTAGTCGTCTAGAAATAATAATACTAGATCAAGAAGGTCGTTTAATAAATTTTCGAGGGGAGGAAATCACACTTCGAATTCATATAAGGCCAAAACAAACATGATAATCTATAATAAATACAAATATAAACAAATTCCTAAAAACATTCAACAGAAAGTTGTCAAGCCGGCAAGACCTCTTTTAACCAAAGAAAGTATAGAATTTTTAAAATTTCTTAAATTAAAAGTAAAACCCAATGTCAGAAATACTTAATATAAATGAACGTCCATTCTCGGATGAAAATATTATAAAGAAAGATTATCATAGCTATGTTCCCTATATACAATCTTTTAAAAATAATGATGAGATACGCATAAGCATACAAAATCAAGATCTTTACATATTACCATCAGAAAGCTATCTGTACATTGAAGGCTATTTGAGAAAAGCAAATGGAGAATTAACAACAAACGCTAAACTAAGAAATAATTGCGTGGGTTACATGTTTGACGAAATTCGCTATGAACTAAATGGGATTGAAATTGATCGAACACGCTATTTAGGAGTGACTACAAAAATTAAAAATTGGGTTTCCCTAAATGCATCTGAAAGTAACGTCATGAGTAATGCTGGATGGAGAGTAGATGGTGACATAGCTGCTAATTCTTTTAATTTTTGCGTCCCCTTAAACCGTTTACTAGGATTTGCAGAAGACTTTAACAAAGTAGTTTGTAACAGTAAACATGATTTAATTCTTTTGAGAAGTGCCAATGACGCAAATGTATGTTATTCAACTGACTCAAAGGAAGACATTCGTCTTACCATTACAAACATTGTGTGGAAAGTTCAACACATACATTTGTCAGACTATAAAAAAATTAGTTTCTTGAAAACAATCACAGATGGAAAACCGCTTCCGATAGCATTTCGTAGTTGGGATTGCTATTTTAATCCAACTTTTATTGGTGGTAGGAAACATATCTGGAATGTAAAACTTTCTGTCAATCGTGAAAGACCACGGTACGTAGCTTTTGCTTTTGAAAAAGACAACAAGTTACTTCATTGTGATCTTCAAAATATCAAAGTTCACTTGAATTCAGAGACGTATCCCTACGATGATTTAAATCTGAAGTTCGGGGAGAATCGTTATGCAATGCTATATGACATGTATACAAAATTTCAGCAAACATATTACTCGAGGGATCCACAGCCTCTTCTAACCTATTCAAGCTTTAAAGATAATCCAATTATCGTAGTTGATATAAGCAATCAGAACGAAACTGTTAAAAATGGACCAATTGATTTAAAAATAGAGAAACACATACCCAAATACCACAAAATACTCCAGCTTATTGTCTAATTATTCATGACTGTCTCGTTGAGTATATACCTTTGACAGGAATTGTACACAAAGTAGTTTAATATATTTGTACTTACCTATTGAATTAAACAAAATGAAAACATATAAATATGAATATATTACTTTATTAAAAAAAAAATATATTTACAAATAAAGAATATGTTATAAATCATTATTTTTTTTATTACTATTATTATTTTGTTTTACAAGTTATTGAAGGTATGTAAAATATTAACAAATAAAGAATATGATATAAATCATTTTTTTTATTACTATTATTATTTTGTTTAACAACTTATTGAAGGTATGTATTAAAAAAAATCTTGCTGTTCTGTTGGTGAAAGCAATGCTATAGGTATATCATTTAAATTGACATTTAAATGTAATGGTTGTATATTTGTTAAATCTATCCTATCATTATCTACATCTGTATTCATTGAGAGTGGATGTAAATTATCCATATTTGAAGAATTCAAATCATTTATCTTATAGTCCCCAAGCATATGTATTAATACCATCTTCCCTTATGAATCTTTTATTATCTTGATAGCTTAGACATACCTTTGTTATTTTGTCGGTATACACATTATGTTTCCTCGACCTAAACGTATACATACTATTGTTATATAACTGACGGTTATATAAGCAATCTCTATAAGTGTCTATTGTATATTTTTTTAATACAGAGTTTTTTACACCTTTAGATTTTTTTACTTCTGATTTATTACGTGGAAGGAGTTTAGTTATAAAGGAAATTATAAATGGAACAATATTTATAAAAATTTAATAAATAATTACAATAAAACCCTACATCGGACAATACAAATGTCTCCTATACAAGGCTATTTGAGAAAAGCAAATGGAGAATTAACAACAAACGCTAAACTAAGAAATAATTGCGTGGGTTACATGTTTGACGAAATTCGCTATGAACTAAATGGGATTGAAATTGATCGAACACGCTATTTAGGAGTGACTACAAAAATTAAAAATTGGGTTTCCCTAAATGCATCTGAAAGTAACGTCATGAGTAATGCTGGATGGAGAGTAGATGGTGACATAGCTGCTAATTCTTTTAATTTTTGCGTCCCCTTAAACCGTTTACTAGGATTTGCAGAAGACTTTAACAAAGTAGTTTGTAACAGTAAACATGATTTAATTCTTTTGAGAAGTGCCAATGACGCAAATGTATGTTATTCAACTGACTCAAAGGAAGTCATTCGTCTTACCATTACAAACATTGTGTGGAAAGTTCAACACATACATTTGTCAGACTATAAAAAAATTAGTTTCTTGAAAACAATCACAGATGGAAAACCGCTTCCGATAGCATTTCGTAGTTGGGATTGCTATTTTAATCCAACTTTTATTGGTGGTAGGAAACATATCTGGAATGTAAAACTTTCTGTCAATCGTGAAAAACCACGGTACGTAGCTTATGCTTTTGAAAAAGACAACAAGTTACTTCATTGTGATCTTCAAAATATCAAAGTTCACTTGAATTCAGAGACGTATCCCTACGATGATTTAAATCTGAAGTTCGGGGAGAATCGTTATGCAATGCTATATGACATGTATACAAAATTTCAGCAAACATATTACTCGAGGGATCCACAGCCTCTTCTAACCTATTCAAGCTTTAAAGATAATCCAATTATCGTAGTTGACATAAGCAATCAGAACGAAACTGTTAAAAATGGACCAATTGATTTAAAAATAGAATTCGAAACACATACCCAAATACCACAAAATACTTCAGCTTATTGTCTAATTATTCATGACCGTCTCTTTGAGTATATACCTTTGACAGGAATTGTACACAAAGTAGTTTAATATATTTGTACTTACCTATTGAATTAAACAAAATGAAAACATATAAATATGAATATATTACTTTATTAAAAAAAATACAAATAAAGAATACGTTATAAATCATTATTTTTTTTATTACTATTATTATTTTGTTTTACAAATTATTGAAGGTATGTAAAATATTAACAAATAAAGAATATGATATAAATCATTATTTTTATTACTATTATTATTTTGTTTTACAACTTATTGAAGGTATGTATTAAAAAAATCTTGCTGTTCTGTTGGTGAAAGCAATTCTATAGGTATATCATTTAAATTGACATTTAAATGTAATGGTTGTATATTTGTTAAATCTATCCTATCATTATCTACATCTGTATTCATTGAGAGTGAATGTAAATTATCCATATTTGAAGAATTCAAATCATTTATCTTATAGTGACCCCAAGCATATGTATTAATACCATCTTCCCTTATGAATCTTTTATTATCTTGATAGCTTAGACATACCTTTGTTATTTTGTCGGTATACACATTATGTTTCCTCGACCTAAACGTATACATACTATTGTTATATAACTGACGGTTATATAAGCAATCTCTATAAGTGTCTATTGTATATTTTTTTAATACAGAGTTTTTGACACCTTTAGATTTTTTTACTTCTGATTTATTACGTGGAAGGAGTTTAGTTATAAAGGAAATTATAAATGGAAAAATATTTATAAAAATTTAATAAATAATTACAATAAAACCCTACATCGGACAATACAAATGTCTCCTATACAAGTAAATTCTTCAAATGAGAAAGCATTGCTCGCCTCTGTGTATAATAATATAAACATATTTAAGAAACCTAACCTTCATGTGGGTGATTATGTACGCATCACTAAATATAAACATCAGTTTGAAAAGGGGTATACTCCAAACTGGACAACTGAAATATTTAAAATTAGAACTATAAGAATAACAAACCCAGTAACATATTATCTAGAAGATTTTGAAGGGAATCCAATAAAGGGATGTTTCTATAGGGAAGAACTTTTGCCTACAAAAAATTCAAAAATATACTTAGTAGAGAAAATTTTAAAATCTAAGGGCAATAAAATTTACGTTAAATGGCTGGGATTCACAAATCACCATAATTCATGGATAGAAAAGAATGATGTATTGTAATATATATATATAATTTAAATATAAGTGTTCAATATGTTTTTTTAATTATTACAACGTACAACCTTACAATGTCAAGAACATTCACTTTAACGGGTAGAGCGTCAACGTTATGCTCAAATTATTCACCGCCTATAGACTTAGGTGATGTTGATTATGAGTGTAGTTTAATCGACTTTCAATCATACAATTCAGTTCCTAATGTGGATGATGATAATAATCTGTTTCATATTGGAGATAGCACAATAAAAATACCTATCGGATCCTATGAGCTGCAAGACATTGTCGATTTTATAGAAAAGGAATATAAGGCTATGCACATAAATAAATCTGTTAACATTAAAGCTAACAATAATACTTTGCAGATAGAGATAATATCCTCCCATGACACTATATATTTCAATAAGGAGAAATCTATAGCCAAGCTATTTGGTTTCACTGAAAAAAGTCTGGAGTCTGGAAAAAAACACATTTCAAATCTTCCAGTAAATATTTTAAAGGTCAATGCTATTCAAATACACTGTAATATTGTAACTGGATCATTTATGAATAACTCACCTGCACATATTCTACACGAATTTGTATTAGATGTCCCTCCAGGCTATAAATTAGCCGAGAGACCAATGAACCTCATTTATTTGCCGGTAAACGTCAAGGAAATTAGTCGTCTAGAAATAATAATACTAGATCAAGAAGGTCGTTTAATAAATTTTCGAGGGGAGGAAATCACACTTCGAATTCATATAAGGCCAAAACAAACATGATAATCTATAATAAATACAAATATAAACAAATTCCTAAAAACATTCAACAGAAAGTTGTCAAGCCGGCAAGACCTCTTTTAACCAAAGAAAGTATAGAATTTTTAAAATTTCTTAAATTAAAAGTAAAACCCAATGTCAGAAATACTTAATATAAATGAACGTCCATTCTCGGATGAAAATATTATAAAGAAAGATTATCATAGCTATGTTCCCTATATACAATCTTTTAAAAATAATGATGAGATACGCATAAGCATACAAAATCAAGATCTTTACATATTACCATCAGAAAGCTATCTGTACATTGAAGGCTATTTGAGAAAAGCAAATGGAGAATTAACAACAAACGCTAAACTAAGAAATAATTGCGTGGGTTACATGTTTGACGAAATTCGCTATGAACTAAATGGGATTGAAATTGATCGAACACGCTATTTAGGAGTGACTACAAAAATTAAAAATTGGGTTTCCCTAAATGCATCTGAAAGTAACGTCATGAGTAATGCTGGATGGAGAGTAGATGGTGACATAGCTGCTAATTCTTTTAATTTTTGCGTCCCCTTAAACCGTTTACTAGGATTTGCAGAAGACTTTAACAAAGTAGTTTGTAACAGTAAACATGATTTAATTCTTTTGAGAAGTGCCAATGACGCAAATGTATGTTATTCAACTGACTCAAAGGAAGACATTCGTCTTACCATTACAAACATTGTGTGGAAAGTTCAACACATACATTTGTCAGACTATAAAAAAATTAGTTTCTTGAAAACAATCACAGATGGAAAACCGCTTCCGATAGCATTTCGTAGTTGGGATTGCTATTTTAATCCAACTTTTATTGGTGGTAGGAAACATATCTGGAATGTAAAACTTTCTGTCAATCGTGAAAGACCACGGTACGTAGCTTTTGCTTTTGAAAAAGACAACAAGTTACTTCATTGTGATCTTCAAAATATCAAAGTTCACTTGAATTCAGAGACGTATCCCTACGATGATTTAAATCTGAAGTTCGGGGAGAATCGTTATGCAATGCTATATGACATGTATACAAAATTTCAGCAAACATATTACTCGAGGGATCCACAGCCTCTTCTAACCTATTCAAGCTTTAAAGATAATCCAATTATCGTAGTTGATATAAGCAATCAGAACGAAACTGTTAAAAATGGACCAATTGATTTAAAAATAGAATTCGAAACACATACCCAAATACCACAAAATACTTCAGCTTATTGTCTAATTATTCATGACCGTCTCGTTGAGTATATACCTTTGACAGGAATTGTACACAAAGTAGTTTAATATATTTGTACTTACCTATTGAATTAAACAAAATGAAAACATATAAATATGAATATATTATTTTATTAAAAAAAACATTTACAAATAAAGAATATGCTATAAATCATTATTTTTTATTACTATTATTATTTTGTTTTACAACTTATTGAAGGTATGTAAAATATTAACAAATAAAGAATATGATATAAATCATTATTTTTATTACTATTATTATTTTGTTTTACAACTTATTGAAGGTATGTATTAAAAAAATCTTGCTGTTCTGTTGGTGAAAGCAATTCTATAGGTATATCATTTAAATTGACATTTAAATGTAATGGTTGTATATTTGTTAAATCTATCCTATCATTATCTACATCTGTATTCATTGAGAGTGAATGTAAATTATCCATATTTGAAGAATTCAAATCATTTATCTTATAGTGACCCCAAGCATATGTATTAATACCATCTTCCCTTATGAATCTTTTATTATCTTGATAGCTTAGACATACCTTTGTTATTTTGTCGGTATACACATCATGTTTCCTCGACCTAAACGTATACATACTATTGTTATATAACTGACGGTTATATAAGCAATCTCTATAAGTGTCTATTGTATATTTTTTTAATACAGAGTTTTTGACACCTTTAGATTTTTTTACTTCTGATTTATTACTCACTCGTATTGCATACATTTTGGGGCGAAGACCAACAAATTCTAACATAGTTCTCCCTGCATTTTCGTCCTTCATCATTCCTAATACTTTTTTATTGACAAGTGGAATATTATATATATTGTTTGGTGCAAAGTTTGATGTATCAAATCTTGCCATTATTTCTTCTCTCGTCAGACATTTAAAAAGGTTCTGCGATGAAGCTAGTATAAAGGAATCAGTGTCCATGTATAGAAGAGATATGCCATTTCCATATTTTTCTTTTAAAAAATCGTAATAGAAATCGTACATGAACCACTTTGATAATTCTAATATACAAAAACCTAAATACATCGGCTTATCGTACTTTACTCTAACTTTATTCATTTCAATAGCAACCATATCATCAGAAAATTGAGATATACTATGGAAATTTGGCTTCGATATGAATTCCCTTGCGCCCCATCTTTTCCCAAACGATTCCCAGTGTGTTCTAATTTTAATGACTTTCCTCTTGTCAATATTTTCCATAGTTTTACCATACACAGAGTTGTTCATCAACTTGAAAAAATCCTTTTCAAAGTCATTTGTAGCTTGCGCACGAAGGTTATTATTTTTCAAAATATATTTCGCCAACCAATTAGATTGAGTAAATGATATACCACTATTAACTTTTTTGAGGATTAAATTATGCTTTAAACATTGTTTAAGTACTCTGTAGTGAATTGTATATGATCTTTTGTCCGTTAAATCAGCAATTAATTTTTTTTTTATTTTTGAACCCACGACACATTTGTTCTCCGGACAAAATGGTAAATCGTTATGAAAATCATGAAGATGTGTAGGGTATTCAATATCTACATTAAGAATATATCCAGTTTCAGAATCATCTGGAATTGCTAATATTTCATTAACATCTCTAAATCTTTCAAGTTCTTCACCTACTAACCATTTAAAATTGTTTAATGGGAGTAGTTGGATCATTGCCATGCCATATAGGTTATTAACATCGAAATAATAGTTATTTACTTCAGGTTTGCTCTCATCATAATTCGACATTTCTGTATTATTAGCAACAGAATGTCTTTTCGAGCATTGTGTGAGTCCTCCTCTGATAGCATTCTTACAAAAATTATACATATTGATATCTGTGAGCAGCTGTAGTTCAACTCCTGTACATAGCAACATAGCATCCCAAGATAGTGATGGCAGAGTTACATAATGACAAGGATCAAGTTTATATTCGCGTAGACTTAACTCACGGAAATTCTCAAATACATCATTTAACAACAAAACATCTGTTTTTAAATATAAATTCATATAATCTTCTAATGTTTGACAATTAAAGTGCTTCCAAACGTTGTGGGCATGTTTGTAATCTTCTACTGAGCATTCGGTATCTGTCAACTTGTTGTGAAAATCCTCTTTAACTGGCAACTGTTTCTCCATTAGTTTTTCAAATGAAGATATGTATTCATAGGGGAATACGCCCTTTCTCGTCATGAGATTGAATTCTACATCATTGTGAAAATGTGCTCTTACTGCCTTAAATGCAACACGAGGCAGTGTTTTTGCTAAACTATCTAAACTAGCAGGCAAAAACCTAAAACTATCTAAGAATCTCAATTCGAGCCTTTGAACATTTCTCCCACTATGATCTTGGACATTAATACCACTACTATTTTGCATCATATAGATATAATATGACATAGATATATACTTTTCCTTATTCAGGGGTATAACTTCTATATCACCCTCGAAATTCACCAACTCTTTGATGAATAAATGACAATCATAGGACGAGAAATTATGAAAAAATATTGGTATAAATTTAATCGAATGATATTTTAGATTGCATTCATTATGCGCAGCACCTCGATATTTCCCTGTTAAATGGCAGTGATCCCTAACTCTATCGTTGCCTAAGTCTTTCTCACATATATGGCATATCACACTTTTATCAAAATCTTCTACTTCTGAGGGTGATAAAGGAATCATAGGTTTATTTTTAATCAAATAGTTATTGAATAAAAATTTACAGTCACTAATTAAAAGATCTAAGAAACCTCTAGCTGCATTGGGACCATTATAAGACCTGAACTTATTTAAATTGTCATCAAAGCTACATATTAAATTATAACTAAAAGCACAAGGCTTATGCTTTTTAATAGTCACCGTTTTTGCTGTACTATTTTTCCCACTTGTTACGTCTTCTAATACGCTTTCAGCATCGGCATATATGGCAAATGGTACTCGTTCCTTTTTATGGTGATTTGTAAATTTGAGGATGCTATCTTCTACATCAGGTAATGTGGTTACTACACCACCGCATTCATCCTTGTGATTTGTATAAGCAGTTGTTGTGGTGAAATGTTGAAGACATCCATTGCAAATGGAAACGGCATGCTCATTTCTTGTAAATTGTGAACTCAAGAGACTAAAAAAAAAAAAAAGAAACAAAAGTTATTATTTAATTGTTCAATGGTCAAATTAATTTTTTACTATATTACCGTGACAAATCTTTTATCCATATGTAATGATACATATCTCCTTCATGTAGTAATATCAAGTTGATGTGGTGGCGTTTTTCTTTTTTTGTTAGGTAGTAAGGCCCCACGACCGTATTCTCTTCAAAACCCAACACGTTAATACTAATATTAGGATTATTAGCTTCGAAATTTTTGATTTTCTTGAGAGCCATCGGGAAGTTTAATCCTCTAAAATCGACATTCATTCCTGATTGGGTGTAAAAGACTTGTCTTCTTATGTCAATGTTGTATGAAGCTGTTTCCCTTGCATCGCCCATTGCTGGTTCACCTAATGCTGCCATCACACACCATTTGAAACAATATTCATCATTGTTTCTAATGTTTAGACATGCGTTCTTTTTTCCCAATGAAAGGGGTGTCCTAATGTAACGTGCACCGCGAGTAAAATTTGCATTATTAATATTTATGTCAATTTTCACAATTTTTTGTAAAGCCCAGCCAGAATCTCTTTCCTGAAATTCCGACATTTTATTAAGGATGGTATCAGCGTGATTTAGGAAGACTTCATTTACATCATCTCCTTGTGTAATCAATGTCATTTTTGACATATGGTTAAAAGTGCTCTGGGAGTCTGAGATGACTCCCTTTGATGTTGAAGGACCATCTTGTTCACTTGTTGGTTTGATGTACTCCCCTTGAAGCTCCATATTGAACTTAATGGGGTGATTAGCTGTTAAATTCAGCTCGATTAATTTAATTAAATGCTCCCTTGCATTGTTCAAAAAATCGTTTGGCATCAATATGTTACTGTTGTTCACATATTCGTAGGTGACTATGTTTTTATTGAATGCACTTTTAACAATTTGTATGTTTTCTTCTAATGATTGGCGGACAGCACGTCTATGGTCATCACTACGAACATGAGCCGACATATTATGAACAGCTTTATTGCAGTCATTGCAGATCTTTACTTCTTTTTGATTTTCACATTTCTTAGATTGTTGTGTTTTTTCTTTATTAAATTGCACACTTTTTTGCTTTGTGTTGGAACTAAAATCAGATTGTTGATTTTCTTGTTTCACAAAAGTAGACGTTTGGGTTGTTACAGGTAAACATCCTTGATTTTTTTGGTGAAATTTTACCTGGTAAGGGTTATTGAAAAAAACTCCGCAAATTTCACAGTGTTTCTTTAAATGGCTTAAAAATTCACGCTTAATGGTGAAGGAAATGTGACAAAATTCACAAATGTATGAAGCCATTTTTATTTAAAAAATTTTTTTTTAGAGAAGTGTGATGTTGATAAATCAAGTACTTGTAGGTTACTGTAAGCCCTTTCTGTAACAGAACTCAACATTTCGATATTTTCCGAATCAAATTCTTATGTGTAAGCATTTATTCATATGCATTGAATACTTAACTTGACATACATTGAAATGATGAGTGTAAACAAAATTTCCCAAGCCTCTGGAATATCACAACCAAATAAATGACATATAAATCGTATACTTTGTGTTTTTATTAATAAATATTAATAATTTTCATTTATAAATTGTTTTACAATCTTAGATTTATTGTCTGTATCTGCAGCAATTAAAGTTTTTAATGCATCTAAATGGTCCTTGACAAAGGTATCTACTTCGTCCGCAATCGAAGGATACGACGGCAATACAACATTGGAAATTATTGTTGGCTTCTCCGGTCGTAGATGGTTTTCATTCAGGGTCTCAAACCATGGATCATTTGGGCTCAATCTTGTTAGATCCTGACCATCTGGTATAAGTTCATCCGCTGCATGTTGTTGACTTGCATTTGAAAGCCTATCTTTGGCATTTTCAAATGCTATCTCCACACCATCATCATCCATGAAAGTATCTATTAATGAGTCCCCATTTTTTAGGAGGTGCTTATCTGCCCGGACTTCGAATTTAATAATTTCGAAGACAGCTGTTACTTCATCCATGTCAGAAACTCCTACAAAATTATTCATGTTGCTTTTTAAAATGCTTCTGTAACACTGAATAATTTTGTAAATTCGTATTAGGCTTTTAAACGTTTTAAGCCTTATAGAATATCCAGCCTAAAAGCGTGCTATATTTTTCGATTTAAACATTGTATGTGAAAAACAAATTTCCTAAAATACTCGAATATAACAAAAATAATAATAATAATATAAAAACCATGAGAATTTTGTGTGTGCCACACACGTCGGTCTTCGCATGTTACAATTTCGCAATATTTTGAACTAAGAATAATATAAACAAGTGCTTGGAAAATGATGACAATATGCAGTATTGCAAACCGGAGGCTCCCAATCATTTTTTATTGTCAACTACAATCTCTAACTTGGGGAGAGCGAACAGGGGACAGAGGATTCACTGAGTAAAAAATAACACGTGAACAACATAATCAATTTGTAGAGCCCAAAAATTATGCAGAAGTTTTTTACATTAGGAAGCAAAAGAGTGTCGCATTACACCCCCGTTTTTTTTTTTTTTATTAAGCAGCAAAAGAAAATTAAAATACAATCATTGTTTTTATTAGGAACCAAACTCACGATCACTCCTTGTTAACTACAATCTCTGTGATGGTTGGGAAGACGAGGGTAGAGGGGGTAGGGGATTCATCGAAAAAGATCCGCACCATAAACATCTTATTTGTGGAGCCAAAACTAAGGAGGAGCTTTTCATACGTGTGTGTGTGTGTCACACACGTCGGTCTTCGCATGTTACAATTTCACAATATTTTGAAATAAGAATAATACAAACAAGTGCTTGGAAAAGGATGACAATATGCGGTATTGCAAACCGAAGGTTCGCAATAATTTATTGTCAACTACAATCTCCAAGATGTGGAGACCGACAAGTGGACAGGGGATTCACTGAGTAAAAAATAACGCGTAAACAACATAATCAATTTGTAGAGCCCAAAAATTATGAATGAGTTTTTTATATTAGGAAGCAAAAGAGTGTCACATTACACCCCCGTTTTTTTTATTAAGAAGCAAAAGAAAATTAAAATACAATCATTGTTTTTATTAGGAACCAAACTCACGATCACTCCTTGTTAACTACAATCTCTGTGATGGTTGGGAAGACGAGGGTAGAGGGGGTAGGGGATTCATCGAAAAAGATCCGCACCATAAACAACTTATTTGTGGAGCCAAAACTAAGGAGGAGCTTTTCATACGTGTGTGTGTGTGTGCCACACACGTCGGTCTTCGCATGTTACAATTTCACAATATTTTGAAATACGAATAATATAAACAAGTGCTTGGAAAAGGATGACAATATGCGGTATTGCAAACCGGAGGTTCGCAATAATTTATTGTCAACTACAATCTCCAAGATGTGGAGACCGACAAGTGGACAGGGTATTCACTGAGTAAAAAATAACACGTGAACAACATAATCAATTTGTAGAGCCCAAAAATTATGCAGAAGTTGTTTACATTAGGAAGCAAAAGAGTGTCACATTACACCCCCGTTTTTTTTATTAAGAAGCAAAAGAAAATTAAAATACAATCATTGTTTTTATTAGGAACCAAACTCACGATCACTCCTTGTTAACTACAATCTCTGTGATGGTTGGGAAGACGAGGGTAGAGGGGGTAGGGGATTCATCGAAAAAGATCCGCACCATAAACATCTTATTTGTGGAGCCAAAACTAAGGAGGAGCTTTTTCAGGAAGCAAAAGAACATTAAAATACACTCATTGTTTATATTAGCAGCAAAAGAACATTAAAATACACTCTTTGTTTATATTAGCAGCAAAAGACCACCCAAGTTTTCGTGGGAAGCAAAAGGTCATAAAAAAGGGTGTCAAATTACAGTTGTGCACCGGCTACAATGTTTTAATTATAATAGCGGTCGTGTCCAAAAAAAAAAAGTAAAACTTTTTGGAAAAGAGAAATATTTAAATAAAATTCAATAATATTGACTAATTATTAAAATTGAAGGATGTAGTGTGCACGAATTCAATATGTTAATATTGGCAAAATTATTTTATATGTATATATTGATATATTTTGTACAAACAGTGTACGAACGATTGTAGGGTGCGTTACGGTTTTTTTAAATTTCTATTTTTGTTCGTGTTTGAAAAAAACAAACGAAATTATTAATCAAAAAATATATATATTTTTTTATAAAAATATTTTTCAGAATTTTATCACTCCACTTTATTAACCCTACGTGAGAATACAAAGGTTTGAAGTGAGAACAGTGAGAATGCGATCGAACTTTAACAACAACAATACTGGTTAATGCAGTTGTGTGTGTTTTTTGTTTTCTTTTTTGCTTTAGCCTTTTGATATTTTTGCTATTCAAAAGGGTATGTTGTTTGTATATTTAAAAAATGTAAAAAATCACTGAAACTATGTAGGTCACTTTTTCACTGTTTTACCACTAGTTATACCCTCCACCATAGTATGGAGGGTATATTAATTTTGTCATTCCGTTTGTAACTCTCCCAAATATACACTTCCGACCCTATAAAGAGTATATATTCTTGATCAGGGTAAAATTCTAAGACGATCTAGCCATGTCCGTCCGTCCGTTGTAATCACGCTATCTTCCGAAGGAATTTAGATAGGGTGCTGAAATTTTGCATAGGGTTGTCTTTTGTCTGCAGGCAGGTCAAGTTCGAAGATGGGATATATCGGTCCACGTTTAGGCATAGCTCTTATATAAGGGTACCCCAAATTTTCGGAATTTTGGGGTTCTTGAGCGCGTTTTTCAACCGAATTTGCTTAAATTTGGTACATTGGGTTCTTATTGGGTATTAAATGTCGCCACAAAAAATTATAACGGTACTTCCTAGTTTTCAGTATTTTGGGGGTTTTGGTCGTATTTGTCCATCAAATTGGCTGTAATTTAATATTTTGAGTTCTAAATAGGTTCCAAATCACTCCGCAAAAAGATATGAATATAGGTCCATATTTTCTGGTAGTTATGGGGTTCTTGAGCGCGTTTTTCAACCGAATTCGCTGCAATTTGGTATATTGTGTTCTTATTGGGTACCAAATTTCTCCACTAAAAATTATAAATATAAGTCAATTTTTTTCTGTTAGCCCCCATATAAGGTACCCCCAAATTTCGGCATTTGGAGGATCTTGAGCGCGTTTTTCAACCGAAATCACTGAAATTTGGTATTTTGTAGCCGTATATGGAAACAAATCTCCCTACCAAAAATTATTAATAGTCAACCCCTTTTAGGCGTAGTCCCCATATAACCCCATTTTTTATATTAATATAATTATCTGTTTTTTCCGCGTTTTGGGTTTGGTTCTAACACTCTGTTGTAATCATTTCACCTGCGAAGAATATCGAGATAAAAAACTAGAACGTACGGTTCGATAATGAACTATATATGAACTATAACCCGTATTTAGACCTGGGCCCCGTGGGGGGAGGTACCAGAAGGAGTGGACCGATGTTCCCCATCTTCGAACTTGAACTAAGTTTGGAAGATGGCCAAAGTTTGGATGAAATCGAACTTTTCTGAGACAAATTTGATCCAAAGAAACATGGATCTAGAACCATTTCAACCGTGTCAAAGTGTATATGCCCTCATTATCCATAAAGCTGAGAGAATAATTGTCCATTAAAAATTTCTGAAATTTGTTTTATAGTTTACATTGTGGTTTATATAACCATTTTGTGGAAATGTCGATATAGGTCCACTTTTTGGTATTTTCCCTATATTTTTATTTCAAGTACCTGTCAGTATATCTATGGTGGAGGGTATCCAAAGTTCGGCCCGGCCGAACTTAACGCTTTTTCACTTGTTTTATTGTATTCTCTTTGAGAAATATCACGTTGTATACCTAATGGGTTTGAAGTGATTATCGTTTACAACCACATCAAGCCGCGTATTGTAAGACGACCAGGTTATGTTTGTTTGGATGTTTATTTTTTCCGTATATTTAAAGAAAAACAAAGACACTCGAGAATGCACTCTTAAATAGAGATACGAACCTTGTTTTTTATTATTATTAAATAAAAGAGTAAATGATGAGAAGTGAAGATGACAATTTGGTGATGTTGTGATTTTGTGGTGTTGGTTGTCTTCTAAAAAGGGGAAGAACAAACATTTGTATTAATTGTCGTGAACAATTAAATTATCCGGTTCGCTCAGGACCACATGTTTGCGTAGCAATATGAAAAAATAAGAATAAATGAAACAAAAGGAGTTAGAATTTGGATGTCAATATTGATTAATATCGTAAATAATATAACCTATAAAAAAGGTTGCTAGTGCCTGGACGAAATACAATACGAAAAGCAAAGTGACGCTTAATCGTAGATGAAAAATCGTACCAAAAAATGTACCTATACCGACATTTGTACAAACCGATTATGATCCCAATTATTGGTCATAGACTCCATGTGCCTTTAGACCAAATTTGCTTAAAAAAATTTTATTTTCATCTAAACTTTGCCCATCTTATTATTTCATCCAATATTAGTTAGAGTTCGAACATGGGTAATATCGGTCCACTCCTTCTGCTACCTCCCACGCAGGGGCTGGGCCTAAATGCGGGTTACAGTTCATATATATGAATATAACTAAGGTTAATTATCGAACTTTATGTTCTAGCTTTTGTCGTATCATCCCCAGATGAAATGATTACAACAGAGTCTTAGACCAAAACACGGAACAAATCATATAACTATTTTAATATAAAAATGGGGTTGTAGGGTACGACCCCAAAAAGGGGGCGAATATTAAAAATTTAAAAAAATGCGCTCAAAATACCGAAAATTGGGGATACCCTTATATGGGATCTACCGAAAAAATCGACCTATATTTATAATTTTTTGTGAAGAGATTTGGTAACTAATAAGAAATCAAAATACTAAATTACAGCCAAATCAGGGGAAAAGTGCGATCAAAACTCCCAAAATACTGAAAATTATGAGGTACTGTTATATGGGGGCTACCAGAAAAATTGGGCATATATTAACAATGTTTTGTGGATACATTTAGTACCCAATAAGAACTCAATGTACCAAATTTCAGCGTGTTCGGTTGAAGAACGCGCTCAAGAACCCCAAAACACCGAAAATTTGGGGGTACTGTTATATGGGAGCTATGCCTAAACGTGAACCGATATATCCTATCTTCGAACTTGACCTGCCTGTAGAAAAAAGACAAACCTATGCAAAATTTCAGCTCCCTATCTTATTCGTTCAGAAGATAGCGTGATTACAACAGACGAGCGGACGGACAGACGGACACGGCTAGATCGTCTTAGAATTTTACCCTGATCAAGAATATATAATTTATAGGGTCGAAAATGAATATTTCGATGAGTTACAAACGGAGTGACAAAATTAATATACCCTCCATACTATGGAGGATGGTATAAAAAGGGGGTTATATCCTTTTTATACCCTTTATCATAGTCTCACAAATACTCCACTGAAGTGTGGAATATATTGTTTCCCAATACTTTTAAATCAATATCTGTTCGGGGTCTGTTGGGTACCTTACTTATGAGTTTTTTTGTCCATGTTTTCTTTATTATATTAATTCCATTCCTGTTTTATAAGGTTTAAGGTAAAGTCCATTACCAAATGCAATGTTCTCCATAGATGTGTTATGTCGAATATTTTCTTTGAGCTGCTTCTTTGCATTCTTAGCTGAGTTAAATGCTTTCGCTATAGATGATCAGCAGAGGATATAGGGGGATTAAATCAAAATCGGATCAAATTACATCGCGTTTCCGCCAGTTACCAACAGAAGGCGCTGCGGTATATAGCACAGACAGAAATCATTTATGGTGATGTGCAGATATCGCCCTATGTGTGTATCGCAGACACGAATCAAAATGTGGTGAATTGCAGATGCAACCCTATGTATTAAACCAAAATAGTGTTGAATTAGATCGTTGTCAGTATATGGCCTGTCGTGTATGTAGCATAGACATAAACTTTTTGGTGGTGAGTTGTATGTGCAACGCTGATATATGTCGTGTCTTTAGCATAGACCAAATCCTTTTGGAGGTGAGTTGTATGTGCAACACTGTGATCTATGTCGTGTTTATAGCATAGACACAATCCTTTTGGTGGTGTGTTGTATGTGTCACCCTGTGATCTTTAAAGTATAGATGTCGCTTTGAAAGATAGGGTGATTCAAAAACTTTTGGTTCTATTATTTAAATTGTGGTTTGGTGAGTTATTGTTGCTGCCCTTAGATTCGATAAAAGAATTGTTTTTAATTTTAAGTGGTTATTTATACTCTTTCGAGTCGAGCTTGATGATCTAAGTTTTGCAATGAAAAGGAAAGCCAGGAGAAGAACGCGTCGCATAATGGTGGGTACGTAGGTTCTTCTCCTGGCTTTCCTTTTAATTGCAAAACTTAGATCATGAAGCTCGACTCGAAAGAGTATAAATAACCACTTAAAATTACTTTCAAATGATCACTGCCCTTACAAGGCAAAATTCAAATAACAAAAATTAATTTCAGCCGAGCACGGCTAGGGCTCGAACCTAGGTCCTCAGAGCAACACAAATGTTGCCAAGACCGCTTAACGTTCTGAGCCATCAACACTTCCAAAAACGGGTGCGCAAAAACATGTGTATACCAGGAAGCAACTGTAGGTGTGTGGATTAATTATCCATCGCTACAACAAAAATCTGCTTTGAAAAGGACTGTTCCTAGAATGAAGACTAATGTCGAACTTTGACAAATTTGAATTTAATTCGCATATGCAAGTTTCGCATCAGGGCGGAATAAATACAAGTTATCAACTTACGACATTTGTAAAGCCACATAGCCCAATATGCCTGATGAGCCACATAACCAACGGCGAAACGCGTCGCATAATGGTGGTTTAAGTAGGTTCTTCTCCTGACTTTCCTTTTCATTGCAAAACTTAGATCATCAAGCTCGACTCGAAAGAGTATAAATAACAACTTAAAATTACTTTCAAATGATGACTGCCCTTACAAGGCAAAATTCAAATAACAAAAATTGTTCTTAATTTTATTTTATCTGGTTAGCTTTAAAGCAAACTCCTAAAAGTATGCTATGGAAGGGAAACAATTTTGAAATGGAGGTATATGTTCAAGTTTATTGGACATTAGTTCCGTTCCAGAACCTTAAAGAATCTACTCATTTTACATGTTTTGAAAGTTTTTACTCGAAAACCGCTCCTCAACCCTCAAAAACTGTTAAAACATTGAATCAAATTTAAGAGAGCACAAAACAAAATGGCGTTCTCTTTGTAAACGTTTTACTCTAGAAATTTGGACGAGTAAAAATGGTAAACAGGAATGCATACTTCGGATTGGCTGTTATGTTGATTTTGAAGTATTGCCATCTAATTTGGGCACATTTACTAGATTTGCGTTCCCGAATTTTTCGAATTATTTTGTACTCTGAGAGCAATTTTGAAATGTTTCCCTTTTACTAGATTAACTATTAAAAAAGTACTGGAACATACCGATTGTGATGAAATGAATTAATATTTTGCTCCTTTTAAAAATAGGAATATATATGTCGATTTGATCGATTAGGTGTTTCGAAGCCTTTTGGTTCTTTTATTTAAATTGGGTGGACTGAAAGCGCGAATTGCGTGTCTCATTATAAATTTGTCAGCATGTTAATGGATTTTTGATTTTCTATTTAGGGTTCTTTTTCTTAAGTTCGGAAAATGTATGTATCAGTTGTATCGATAAAAATGGTCAGCGGCATTAAAAGAAAGAAAGGCAGAATGGTGTTGTATTATTTTTGTTGATAAGAACTATTGGGAAGAATTATGATACGGAGCATAATGAATTTCGCAATCTTATGCAATTATGATAAGGAGTGAATAGGGACGAGGCAGAAACAAATTTACGAAATTTTATTGACAATTAGAATGTTTGGTTTCAAGAGGAAAGGAGCTAAGCGTATTATTATTTTAATGGGTCAATGAACTTTAGGTAACATGAAGATTAGCTGCAATGCAATTAAACAACCGAACTATTAAAACGAAAACGAAACGGGTGAAGATAAACAAGTGAAAAAGCGTTAAGTTCGGCCGGGCCGAACTTTGGATACCCTCCACCATAGATATACTGACAGGTACTTGAAATGAAAATATAGGGAATATAAACCATAATACAAATTTTAAAATCGATAAATTACCCTCAGCCTTAGCCATAAGGCTGAGGTAATTGAGATGAAAGTGTATACACTTTGACACGGTGAAAATGTGCCTCATCGAAATATATTTGTTTTAGACACCATGTTTCTTTGGACAAAATCCGTTTCAAAAAATTTAGACGATTTTAATATAAATAATGGGGTTATATGGGCACTAGCCCAAAAAGGGGGCGAATATCAACAATTGTTGGTGGAGAGATTTGTTACCATATACGACTACAAAATACCAAATTGCAGCGAATTCGGTTGAAAAATGCGCTCAAGAACCCCAAAATACCGAAAATTGGGGGTACCCTTAGATGGGGGCTACCCGAAAAAATGGACCTAGGTTCATAATTTTTTGTGGAGAGATTTAAATCTATTAAGAACTCAAAATACTAAATTACAGCCAACTCGGTGGAAAAATACGATTAAGACCCCCAAAACACTGAAAATTAGAAATAGTGGACCTATATTTATAATTTTTTGTAGGGACATTTAGTACCCAATAAGAACCCAATGTACCAAATTTCAGCGAATTCGGCTAAAAAACGCGCTCAAGAACTCAAAAATACGGAAAATTGGAGGGTACCCTTATATGGGAGCTATGCCTAAACGTGAACCGATATATCCCATCTTCGAACTTGACCTGCCTGCATACAAAAGACAACCCTATGCAAAATTTCAGCACCCTATCTCCATTCCTTCAGAAGATAGCGTGATTACAACAGACGGACGGACGGACATGGCTAGATCGCATTAGAATTTTACCCTGATCAAGAATACATATACTTTATAGGTTCGGAGGAAAGGAGCTAAGCGTATTATTATTTTAATGGGTCAATGAACTTTAGGTAACATGAAGATTAGCTGCAATGCAATTAAACAACCGAACTATTAAAACGAAAACGAAACGGGTGAAGATAAACAAGTGAAAAAGCGTTAAGTTCGGCCGGGCCGAACTTTGGATACCCTCCACCATAGATATACTGACAGGTACTTGAAATGAAAATATAGGGAATATAAACCATAATACAAATTTTAAAATCGATAAATTACCCTCAGCCTTAGCCATAAGGCTGAGGTAATTGAGATGAAAGTGTATACACTTTGACACGGTGAAAATGTGCCTCATCGAAATATATTTCTTTTAGACACCATGTTTCTTTGGACAAAATCCGTTTCAAAAAATTTAGACGATTTTAATATAAATAATGGGGTTATATGGGCACTAGCCCAAAAAGGGGGCGAATATCAACAATTGTTGGTGGAGAGATTTGTTACCATATACGACTACAAAATACCAAATTGCAGCGAATTCGGTTGAAAAATGCGCTCAAGAACCCCAAAATACCGAAAATTGGGGGTACCCTTAGATGGGGGCTACCCGAAAAAATGGACCTAGGTTCATAATTTTTTGTGGAGAGATTTGGAATCTATTAAGAACTCAAAATACTAAATTACAGCCAACTCGGTGGAAAAATACGATTAAGACCCCCAAAACACTGAAAATTAGAAATAGTGGACCTATATTTATAATTTTTTGTAGGGACATTTAGTACCCAATAAGAACCCAATGTACCAAATTTCAGCGAATTCGGCTAAAAAACGCGCTCAAGAACTCAAAAATACGGAAAATTGGAGGGTACCCTTATATGGGAGCTATGCCTAAACGTGAACCGATATATCCCATCTTCGAACTTGACCTGCCTGCATACAAAAGACAACCCTATGCAAAATTTCAGCACCCTATCTCCATTCCTTCAGAAGATAGCGTGATTACAACAGACGGACGGACGGACATGGCTAGATCGCATTAGAATTTTACCCTGATCAAGAATACATATACTTTATAGGTTCGGAAATGAATATTTCGATGAGTTGCAATCTGAATGACAAAATTAATATACCCTCCATACTATGGTGGAGGGTATAAAAATGGGGTTATATAGGGACTACGCCTAAAAGGGGTTGACTATTAATAATTTTTGGTAGGGAGATTTGTTTCCATATACGGCTACAAAATACCAAATTTCACTGATTTCGGTTGAAAACGCGCTCAAGAACCTCCAAATGCCGAAATTTGGGGGTACTTTTATATTGGGGCTAACAGAAAAAATTGACTTATATTTATAATTTTTAGTGGAGATATTTGGTACCCAATAAGATATTGGGTTCTTATTGGGTACCAAATATCTCCACTAAAAATTATAAATATAAGTCAATTTTTTCTGTTAGCCCCAATATAAAAGTACCCTCAAATTTCGGAATTTGGAGGTTCTTGAGCGCGTTTTCAACCGAAATCAGTGAAATTTGGTACCAAATTTCAGCGAATTCGGATGAAAAACGCGCTCAAGAACCCCAAAATACCGAAATTTGGGGGTACCCTTATATGGGGGCTACCAGAAAAAATGGACTTATATTTATAATTTTTAGTGG
Source organism: Musca vetustissima (assembly GCF_032173495.1). Lineage (NCBI taxonomy): Eukaryota > Metazoa > Arthropoda > Insecta > Diptera > Muscidae > Musca > Musca vetustissima. The sequence goes on along the minus strand of NW_026887901.1, from coordinate 66,664 downwards.
AGATATTTGGTACCCAATAAGAACCCAATATACCAAAATTCAGCGAAATCGGTTGAAAAAGAACCCCAAAATACCGAAAATTGGGGGTACCCTTATATGGGGGGCTACCAGAAAAAATTGACCTATATTCATAACTTTTTGTGGAGTGATTTGGAACCTATTTAGAACTCAAAGTATTAAATTACAGCCAATTTGGTGGAAAAATACGACCAAAACCACCAAAATACTGAATATTAGGAGGTACCGTTATATGGGGGCTACCAGAAAAAGTGGACCTATATCTATAGTTTTTTGTGGCGACATTTAGTACCCAAAAAGAACCCAATGTACCAAATTTCTGCGAATTCGGTTGAAAAATGCGCTCAAGAACCCCAAAATTCCGAAATTTTGGGGGTACCCTTATATGGGAGCTATGCCTAAACGTGGACCGATATATCCCATCATCGAACTTGACCTACCTGCAGAAAAAAGACAACCCAATGCAAAATTTCAGCACCCTATCTAAATTCCTTCGGAAGATAGCGTGATTACAACAGACGGACGGACATGGCTAGATCGTCTTAGAATTTTACCCTGATCAAGAATATATATACTTTATATGGTCGGAAATGAATATTTCGGTGAGTTACAAACGGAATGACAAAATTAGTATACCCTCCATACTATGGTGGAGGGTATAAAAATGGGGTTATATGGTGACTACGCCTAAATGGGGTTGACTATTAATAATTTTTGGTAGGGAGATTTGTTTCCATATACGGCTACAAAATACCAGACGGATGGACGGACATGACTAGATCGTCTTAGAATTTTACCCTGATCAAGAGTATATATACTTTATAGGGTCGGAAATGAATATGTCGGTGAGCTAAAAACGGAATGACAAAATTAATATACCCTCCATACTATGGTGGAGGGTATAAAAAGGGAAAATATATATTTTCCTGCATTCAGGGAAAATTTTAATGAATTGAAATGTTTATGCAAAGACAAAGAAATCATAAACGGCTTAACAAAACACATAGCAGAGGCATGCTAATAAGGCGAAATGTTTGTAAATGAAGTCAGAGATTTGCACTTAAAATATAAATTTCCATTTTATATGCTTGCGATGTTTTGGTTAAAAAGGTTAACATTATTCGTTATGTTGTTATGATATCATAACAACAGAGAAAAACGCCAAATATTGCAATTTTATTTTAATCGCTTCGTATTCGAACCGTACGAATTCTGTCATCAGAATTATTTTCGAATTTTGTAAAAAAAGTATAGAGAATAATTTAAAATATTTTTTCGTCGGTTTTGCATTTGGTTTTCTTGATATTGTACTTTCATTTCTCCAAAAGAATGTACTGTATCTCCCGAATGCAAGGATGTTAGAGATGCCAAATTTTTGCATATCTTATTTAAGATAGTTGCATTAAATCTGTGAACAGAAAATTGTTCTATGCTTGGGGAAAAATAGGGGCTCAAAGGATTAAAGGAATGTGTGTTTGAGAGTATTGTAAAGTAAGTAAGAGAGATTCTTTTACAGTGTAGAAGTACTTTCTGGAAAACCAAAAATAGGCCAGAGACTAACAAAGTGAACAAACGTGATTTTACACTGGCAAAATTATTATATTGTGATATACAAGAATTTTAAGAAATTAGTGTAGAAAAAATTATGAATGAGTATACCAATCTTTTATTTAAAAAGGAATTATCTTGAGCCTCTCGTGCTGTCATATGGGAGTTCTTGACCAAATTTTTTGACAGTGTTTTTTATGTTGTTGACATACTATTTTTCCCAATAAAAATATATTTGAATAGGGAGTTGTGTAATTAGTGATGTGGACGAATATCCAAAAACAAGTGATCGCTTGTTGTTGCAAAGTGGCGCTCTTCTTTCTTTACTAGTTAGAATTTGACATCAGTCATTTTGTGCGAAAACACAAAGTTGTATTTTTGCTATTGATGTGCAAATTCTAACGGCAGGAAATTTTGAAGATAATTTTAAATATTGGAAAATAATTCTTAATTAAACATTCTCCGCCACCTTGGAACATCTAGCGATGTTACAACTTAAAATACTTATTATCTAGTTACATGTATAAGATCAAGGGTAGCACCGTCAATATGAGCATATTTTTCAATTCATTTTTACTTTTTCATACAAAAATGGCACGGAAAGCCAAAACGGTCAGGATGACCCATTTCAATGTCTATTGTTCTTCTTTAAACTTAGAGTCAACGGAGCCGTTTTTTGTTTTTAATCCGCGGATACGGAAATATGTACATGATTTCGGAAGACTGTGCAATCTCCCGGATAGGAGCTGCTTCCTTTCTTTCAATATAAGCACGAAGTGGTTGTGCAGTCTCCCGGATAGGAGTCACTTCGCTATATTTTGCCTGAAGGGCACTTGGACTAACTACTGGAGGACTTAGTGCAATCTCCCGGATAGGAGTGGCCTCCATTGATTCGACCTCATTTTTTTGAATATTGATAATTATTAATAATGTTAGCCGGAGCCATTTGTGTGTCAAATTCCCTGTTAGGAAGGGTAGCGGCAATCTTGCTCATGTTTTCCATTCTGCGAAAAAGATGAAAAGATGCTGCGATAATAATAAACAACGTTTCGTTGGTCGGAAGGATAACATGTCTTCTTACAACACCATATGTACATAGTCTCTAAACGTACCGACCTAAATTCCACGAAGTGGAAGTTTGTTTATTAAGAATTACCACTAAAACTTCCGTCTGTATATCGCGTCTCGGAAATTTCCTTATAACGATTATATGGAAAGAAACCTTTTACAAACTCATATCCAACGAAAGTAGAATTGTTGAGTTGGCGCTTTCATTTTTCTAAACCGATTAACAATATGCATAGGAGATTCATTTATTAATGGCTCTGGAAAACAAGAATTGGAGATCCGACCTAAAGTGACTTGGATTCTGTACCTTGTGCGAATGTGGACTGTAGTTAATAAGGCACATGAGAAGAAGGGAAAGCAGTATCATTTGGTAATTTGTGGAGCAAAACAATGTTTCCTCTCAGAAAAACGAGCAGAAATAATGGAAAGAACAATCGCGTCATACTTAAAAATGTTTCTTAAGAGTTGGAGCTCTTTTACGCTGAAATTGTCGCCAATAATTTGGATAATATTTATATGTAGAGGTGGATTTGTGCCTTGCTTCGTAAACTGTGCCCGAAATAGTTGTAGAATATACCCTGACATGAGAACTGGGCCTGTAATAATCCACCCGAAAATCGTATCCTGTGCCACTAATGTACCTGATATATTGATATGAGTGCCTGGTAATATTATCTTTGGATGAAGATCTGCACCTATCAATATATCTACAGGTCTGCAGTCGAATAACTGCGTATCTGCCAAACGAATATTTGGCATCCGAGAAGCAAATTCTGAAGTTACAGAAAACGAAGGCAAATTTCCTGAAATACTTGAAATAACAAACGCCGTTGAGGGCAATAATAGCGATTTATCGATTGGGAAACCAATGGTAAAAGAACACATCTTCCTAGAAGTAGTGGAAACAGTCTGATTTACACCTGAAATCGTAGCTATTGTGGACTGAGTTGCTATGCCTATTTGACGCTGTAGTTTTTCTGTGATGAAGGAAGCTTCAGACGCAGGGTCAATAAGGGCACGAACAGGATATGTGACACCATCGTGTATAATGTGAACGATAGCTGTTCCTAATAAGACACTCCTATTTTGGGAAACATGGAATACCTGCCTACTGGTAGCACCAGAAGTTAAAACAGGCGAAGTTGTTGGATTATTTGAACTAGAACTGGGAGATGAATGTGGGGCTGAAGCTAAATGTGAAAGAGGTTGTGACGGAGTCACTGGTCTGGAAGGACTGGAAATTTCACGATGAAGAAGCGTGTGATGCCGCTTATTACACTTCCCACAACTATGCTTGCTTACACAATTTCTTACTTCATGACCGACAGCTAAACAATTCAAGCAACAATTGTATCGTCGAAGAACAGAATAACGACCCTCAACTGCTAATTTTAGAAAATCTGGGCAAAAACGCAATGGATGTATTACGTTAGGACATAACACACAGAAATTGCCCGTAGAAGTACGTCCTGGATTGGAAGGGACCGATTTGGAGAAATGGGACCGAACCTTCTTTTCAACCTTTGTAGAGGAGTCAATACCACGAATATCTTTTAGACACGTAAGTGTCTGAATTCTCTCTGAAAGAAAGCAATCTAAATCTTTCCAAGATGACAATGCCGACTTATTTTTAACCGTTTGTTCCCATAACGTGACTGTAATTTTAGGCAACCTTTGTATACAAATAAATACAAGTATGGGATCCCAATCGCTCGTAGAAACTTCATAGATCGCCATAGCAGCAATACACCCATTTATTGCTCTTTGAATATTTTTCAATCCTGAACTTGTTTCATTATCAATCACCGGAATATCAAATAACAACTTTAATTGGTTATTGACAAGTATTCGAACATTATCATAGGTTTCCTTAAGAGCCTTCCATGCTAAATTGAAACTTTTATGGGTCAATGGGAACTTTGAAACTATATCTCTAGCTTCACCACTTGTTTTCTTTAGTAAATGACATAATTTTTCAATGTCACTTAACCTATTATTATTAATAAATACGGCGGAAAATAAGTCCCGGAAAGTTGGCCACGAAAGAAAATCGCCATTGAAAACATCGATGTCACAGGGAGGTAAATTCATGGAATGCGAACTATTTTCATTAATGATGCCAGAAACGTCAGCTGCTGCTTCAGCTGGAAAAGAAATTTGAGAAATAGACAGAATATCATTTACACCCTGGCGAGGAGAACTTGCCATATTTGGCACATTAGGAACAGTAGATGTCTTCGGTTGAGGACGTATTTCATCTATCTTTCTTCTAATCAAGGCAAGGCTATGAATATAGGCTCTAAGAACAGCCTGGTTTTTCATTTCTGCTGATGTGTAGTCATCTGCATCACCCTCGTCACGAGTTTGCAAATGAGTAAGGCATTTATCAAACATTTCTTTCGCCTTGGACCACATTTCTTTAACTTCAGCAGCCTGAATTTCAAGTGCGTAAATGTCAAAATCTTCATCTCGGAGAGAAGTAAGATTAGCGTCGAATTTGATTAGAGCATCAGCAGCTCGAATGAAGAAATCTAGTGGAGTAAGCGACATTGTAGGAAAATTATATATGAAACTCTCAACTTCAAACTATAGAAAATATCAAAAATTGAGGAAACTTGAATAAAACTTGAAAAAAGTCATAAACTTCACGAAATTCTATATTAGAATACTAAATCTCAACTTCCAAACAAAAAGTTTCGAATAAAACCAATGAGAAAATACGAAAATATTTTCAAAAAATTCGAAATATTGTTGAGATTTTATAAAAAATACCAAATTGCTGTCTTATTGTATCGAAAAAATACAATAAAAACTCAAAAAATCTGCAAAAAATAATCAACCGTATTTTTCACAGTGTATGAAAAAATCACAAAATTTTTCTATGTGTACTAAATTTTATTAAGTGTATTGAATAATACACTAATTACTTTATTCCGTAGGAAAAAACAACAATTTATAAATTTTCAAAAATATTTTAAAGAAAATAAAAAAAATTCAAATTAATCAAAAATGTTGACCGAATGTAGGGTGCATGGACTGTAAAATGCACTTCAAGGTCCAACAACAACAAAATTTATCAGAAAAATATTAATTACAAAAAATTATATTCAAATTTAATATCGTAATAGTAAATAATAAAAAAAATGTTGAAAATTTATTTTTAGTTAAATGCAGAGTGCACCGGAGGTCGACCTTACAAATTAATTTTCTAACTGTTCCAAAATTTTTACCATAAATCGCGAAAAAAATTCAATAAAAAATTTTTATTTTAATTTACCAAACTTTTTCACCGGCCTTCGTACGTTGACTTAGTAACCGGCCCTCGAAATTACGATATAAGTGTGCGTGCGTGTGTGTGAATAATCGTTCAACGATAAACAGCCAAGCAGTGATAGTTGTTGTTACAACCACTGAACAGTTGGTGACTAGGAAATTTGTTAGTGTTTTTATTCCTTCTTTTCTCTATTCTTTTTTAAACTTTGGACTGTTGGAATTTGGATAAAAACACTAACAACAATAGGAATATTATTTCAAACGAAATTATTACACCAACAACTATCACTGAGAGGTTCACTGCACTTTTTGTTTCGCTTATTATTTTTTTTTTTTTGTATTCTCGCTAAATGAGAATATGCAGTGAAGTTATTCTTGAAGAGAATAACAACAACAACGCGTGACGGTGTTGTAAGACGGACGTCTGTATGTTTTTGAAATATCACTTGTTTATATTTTGTAAACAAAAGAAAAAAAACACTCGCGTATGCTCACTAATATTGACGGTACTCACCTTAAACAATTGTATGTGTAATTTAGTAATTGAGGAGGGATGATGATCGGATAGTTTATATCTTCTCGTTGATGTGATGCTGACGGAGTCAGAACGCCTTTGAAAAAAATGCAAAAAAACCAATTAGTTCTTCTTCTTTGTTGTTGTTGAGGACACCAATTCGATTCGGCTCGAATGGACCAATGTTTGCGGAGGCAATAAAAGAAATAAAACCAAAAGAAAATAAAACGAAAAAATTTTAGTTTTTTCAAATAAAATATAAATTAAATTCTTTATTGAATATTGTTTGGATAAACAATATTTTACCTTTTATAATAATAGGTTGAAAAGTGGACGAATATCCAATATGGCTGTGCTGCGGACGAAAATCCAAAAACAAGTGATCGCTTGTTGTTGCAAAGTGGCGCTCTTTTTTGTTTACTAGTTAGAATTTGACATCAGTCACTTTGTGCGAAAACACAAAGTTGTATTTTTGCTATTGATGTGCAAATTCTAACGGCAGGAAATTTTGAAGTTAATTTTAAATATTGGAAAATAATTCTTAATTAAACAACCTTCTATAAATTCTCATTGCCTGGTAAAATCGAGGTGATATTTCTTGACATTTATGAGGGGGTAATACATTTTCAACATTGACAATCCGACAACATCTAATAGTTGTCCCATCTATCAAGACAAAACAATTCAATAAAAACCAAGAACCAACTTCGAGGAGTATTTCAGAATATTGAGGCGAGCTTATATGTACTCTATTCAGACATTTTTGTAGAAGTCAAAAAAGTATTATTTGTAGAAAATCATTGTAATATTTATTTTTCATAGCAGCTTTCATTAAAATCAACCCTCTATTAGGCAAATCTGTACGAAAATACAAAAAGTCTTGAAACTTTCTAAAAATGCTCATTGCCTGATAAAACTGGGGTGTTATTTCTTGACATTTATGGTGGTAATAAATCTTGAAAAATCGGCATTTTGACAATAAATAATTTATTTATTACTATTTATTGAGCCTACTTTTGAACCATCTAAAATATAAACAAGAAATTCCCCGCAAACATTTATATGTTAGGCAAAGCCAGATAGCCAGATAGGAGTTGTAAAATAGGAGTTGTAAAAATTCTTAATATGAAACTAGTAGCCTTCGACTAGTCCTCTGGAAAATAAAAACTTTTCTGAGGAAATGAAAAACATCAGGAGCCGTTCTAAAAATTCTCAACACCTGGCAAAGTCGTAATGTGGTTTCTTGGCATTTACGACGGAGTACTTCTAAGTAAAAAAATATCTTAGTAAATAATTGCCTATATCTAAACAAAGAGTTGTATGCAGACCCTAGGCAATGTTGCTCAAAGTCAGGGAATCATGATGGTGGAGGTTCTTCAGAACTATTTTTTTTTTTTTGTTTCTTATCATAAAAATAATTCTGAAAAAGTAAATAATGACATTTTGTGACTTCCTGTTCATATTCGGGTGGTTCATATCATTGCAACCTGCCTCAATTGAGTTATACTTGTCTCTTCGCAAGTTATTTGGTGGTTGCCAGCATTTTTATGAGCAAATCTAAAAATCAACCCTCTTAGGAAGAGTTTCAGAAAATAGATCTGAAATTCAATTGGACATAATATAAAACGTGTTGTCAGGGTATTATAGCTTTGTGCAGCCCCAAGAATTTGTAACGCCGCGAAATATTGGCCCTAGACCCACCTTTAAGTATACCGATCGTCATATCTCGACTAGCTGAGTCGATCTACACATGTGTGTCCGTCCGTCTGTCCATTATAATTTGTAAACACGATGGACCAATCTTCACGAAATTTTGCATGTAGGATGGGTTCTGGCCAATGAAGACCCGTATTGTTTTTGGTAAAGATCGGTTAGTATTTAGGCGATGAAATGGACCAAATACAAAATTTTTGTCGGTTTTTCTGGTCGCAATTATGTCCCGAACATCGTGAAATTTTGTATGGAGTAGGGGATCGGGCCAAATAATGAGCATGCCTGTTTTGATAAAGATCGGCGAATATTTAGCCGGTCAAATAGACCCTTCAATATCACGTATTCAGATATCATTTAGTAACCCATTACCACAATAGAGGGTGGAAGTATAGCGCTGATAGCTTTGAAATTTTCCATAAGGTTCCAGTTATGGTCAGGGACAATTTTCGTGGACCGAAAACGTAATTTTTTGTGTTTTTCGAGTCGATCTATAGGCCATAATTATAAGCCGAACATCACAACAAATTCCTCGGTTAAGGGAGTCTGGACAAAAAATTAGAAGGGCTGTACTGAATATTAGTAATATTCGGAAAATATGTCAGCGTAAGGAAGAGGTGCAGTTGACCTCTAATCAGGCAAGAGGTTGCAAATATCACGAAATAATGCCCAGGCTCGGAATAACCCCCGGAGAAAGTCATAGTTCCGTGGTAGTTGGGTAGGGTATCGTATATATTGCTCCGCTTACTGGTTTCTAAATAATAGAGGCCTCGAAGAAGATATTTCAGATTTCCATTATAATTTATTGGGGAAATTCGAAGGGATTCTACCGAAATAAGGGTGTCTCAAATAAATGAAACCTATTACAAGTTGACCGGCTTCCTCATCGTCACATTTATTGTTTATTGCAAATATTTCAAGATTACATAATTTTTGAAATAGTTCGGAGGCTTAACAATTTTAGAAAATTTAAAACTGATTAAATGGAATTCAGCAAAGGCAATTTCGTCACAAACAGCACTCTTTCAAGGAATGTTTTCGTGATGTTAGTCATCTCCAGGAAATGAAGCTTGCTAAGTGACGAGTTTTCCCAGAACTAAGAACTAGGGATGTTCTTTATAAAATGAAAATCACATATTCTTGACTACCTGTGTGTGTATTTCTTTACTCACTAAGAAACCACCACAATTTTGAAAAAAAAAAAACAATTTTTTTCTTCAAAATGTCTTCCCACCTCCTAATGAAACTGACATCCTGTTCAATGAAGACATTTCAAGAAATTTATGGAACATCTTCCACATTTCTTAAAAATCGACAAACAAAAGGCGATGACGAACGAACCTCCAGAAAATATTTCATGAATACAAGATGTTTTGAAAATTATCCACTTCTCTCCCTCCCTTATTGTGTATGTCATTTCTTAACGCAAAAACTATTTTTCAAAATTGTTGTTAGTTTTGGTGGTGTGCCAGTAACCGGCTCACATATCGCAGCAGACAGTAAACCCCACATAATCTCAATATTTCCAACAAACAACACCACCAACATAAACATGGAACACAAACATAACACCATAACAACCACCACCACTAATAACAACAAATCGTCGGTTTTTATGTTGTTTATGGGTCATTAAGTTCCTTGGTTTATTTTCCTTGGTTGTTGTTGTTGTTGGTGTTGTCTGTTGCTGTTCTGGGGATCATTGATGAGCATACAAAACAACTCCAGTGGCGACCAAGGCCATAGTAAATGGGATTATGTCTGAGTCACAACTATCGTCTTCTTCTTCAAAATGGTGTTGTTGTTTTTCGTGGTCTGGTACTTTGTCTTCTGTGCCACAATGTTGTTTTTGAAATGAAATTTTTTCAATCTAGAGTAGGTCATGCATCCATCTACTTGTACTGAGTTCCTATTCGAATGATACACTTTATTCAAATTATTATTAACCTCCAGGGCCAGGGTCATAAAAAAACGTAATTTCATGGTATTGTTCTGGCTCATTGTGTTAATGACAAAGGCAGAATTTGCTGGAGAGCAGCACAAAGGAATGAGTGTGTGGAAGGAATGAATGCCGTAGGCAATTTCCAAATAAATACTTAGATATGGGCAATAAACAATAGACGAGGTGGGATAAATAAATTGGGAATGAATAACATAAAAGAATATTAAAAAAAATTAACAACCAGGCTCGGGTTAAAGAATATATTTTTAAGTGACCAACAAGGAGTGGATGTTTTAAAAATGATTTTTCAAGGATAGAAAAATTATTTCTAAGGATTACCAAAAGGCGTGAATTTATTAACAAATATTTTTTCAAGGACCAACTACCATGTAGTGGAACTACCAAGTAGTGCATTTATTACAAAAATATTTTTCAAGGACCAAAAGGGCTTACTTACTTACTTAGCTGGCTTGTTACAGAACGGCTCCTCCATAAGCCGAGCTTATAAAAGATTTCCAAGCGCGTCGGTCTTGTGCGCAAATCCACCAATTTGAAAAACCACGTTCCAACATGTTGTTTTCTACTTGATATAATTCGTAGCCTTCCCCTTCTACGGGAACCATCAGTAGGCTCGTTTTTATATGCCTTTCATCCATCTGCACAACATGGCCTAGCCACCGTAGTCGTTGCAGCTCAATACGACTGACTATGTCGATGTCCGCGTATAAATTGTAAAGCTCGTGGTTCATTCGACGCCGATATTCACCGTCGACGCAGATCGGCCCGTAGATCTTTCGGATAATTTTTCTTTCAAACACCCCAAGAGCTGCCTCATCTGCTTGCGCAAGTACCCATGCTTCAGATCCATATAATAGCACGGGTAGTATCAGCGTCTTGTAAAGTGTGAGTTTGGTCTGGCGGCACTTGGCCTTGTTTCTAAACTGCTTACTTAGACCATATTAGCATCTGTTGGCCATCACAATCCTTCTCCGAATTTCGAAATTGATGTCATTCGTTTTATTTATGGCGGTACCAAGGTATATAAATTCTTTGACTACCTCGAAGCTGTTCTCAGGTTCTACAGTTGGTTCGAGTCTACTGGACATCTTGCGCGTTGATATCATCAGCTTGGTCTTCTCGCCGTTTACTGCCAGACCCACTTTGGCAGACTCCTTTTCAATTTGTTCAAAGGTGGCTGTTACCGCTCGCAATGTTCGACCCATTATATCGATGTCATCGGCTAGGCGAGTAACTGGTATTGTTTGGTGTACAGAGTGTCATTTCTGTTCACCTTTGCGACTCGTAGGACCTTTTCCAGCAGGATATTAAAAAGATCACACGACAAACTGTCACCTTGTCTGAATCCTCGTTCGGTATTGAAGGGCTCCGATAGGTCCTTTCCTACTTTAACTGTTGACCTTGTGCCACTTAAAGTTATCCTGCATAGCCGTATTAATTTTGCAGGAATGCCGAACGTAAACATGGCTTTAACCACCTCTGAACGGATAGGGCTGTCGAATGCGGCTTTATAGTCGACAAATAGGTGGTATGTGTCGATGTGTTTTTCGTGGGTCTTCTCCAGGATTTGGCGCAGAGTGAAAATCTGGTCAATGGTGGATTTGCCAGGTCTGAAGTCGCATTGGTATGGTCCAATGATGTCATTGACCATTGGCTTCAGTTGTTAACACAGCACACTGGATATCACTTTATATGCGATGGGAAGGTGACTTATTCCTCTATAGTTGGCACATATCGTCTTGTCTCCTTTTTTGTGCACGGGACACAGGATGCTGAGGTTCCAATCATTGGGTATGCATTCCTCTAGCCAGCATCTGGCCACCAGTCTTGAATAGTTCGGCTGGTAACCCATCGGCTCCTGCTGCTTTATTGTTCTTGAGCCGATTAATTGCTTTTATGACCACATTGTGGCTAGGTGGTATCTTCTGGGCTATCTTCTTCACCGCCCCTATTTGATACCAGAAGCTTTTCAAAGTGCTCCTTCCAGATTCTCAACACGCTGTCTGTATCTGTCACCAGGTTTCCTTCTTCATCTCTACAGGAGGATGTGCCTGCACCAAAGCCTTTGGTTTGGTGTTTTACTCGTTGGTAAAATTTCCGGACTTCATTCTGACTCCTGTACATCTCAATTTGCTCAGGCTCACGTTTTTCTTGTTCTTTCTCCTTTTCTCCCGATAATTTTCCATCACGTTACGTGTTGCTACTGTCTGCAGGGTTGCCCTATACGCTGAGTTTTTCACATCAGTAGCTTTACGACACTCCTGATCGTATGTAGTGAGTGGGCAATTCTATGCCATTGTGCTTCTATACTATTATCGGGACAAGAAGTGCTTTTTTCAAGCAGATGGGTATGTTGAGCGGAATAGGCCTCGGCTAGGATTTGAAAATATTTTTTTCAGGTCCCAAGAAGGCGTGGATTTATTAAAAAATATTTTTTGTTCAGGACCAACAAGGCTCGGATTTAAAAACTAATTTTTTCAACGACCAACAAGGCGTGGATTGATTAAACAATTTTTTATTCAGGACCAATAGGGTTCGGATTTAAAAAATAATTTTTTATTTATTTTTTGTTTATTTTCCCCAAAGCATTTCCATACTACCTTCGTTTTATTGCTTCCCCTAATATATTGTTATAAACATAAATAGGGGGGTATTCATTAAAGATTCCATTAACGTTTATTGCAGATCATTAAACCATACAATTAATTTAATGTGTTTATTTGTTGTTGTATTTATATTGTTGTTATTTGAGCTGACATGCCTGGGCCCATTAATTTTCGAAAATAATGATCATGTCAAGATAATTTTATGATTTTCAATAGGCCAACAGAAAAGTTTGGCAGAGTCCGATAGAAAATTTTGAAAACAATGGAAATGAAAAAAAAATAATTTTGAAAATAAATATTGAAAATTTATACGAAGAATAAACGAAGAAATGAATACCATGGCTGTTGTTGTTCTCCTATCCATTACCAAATAAGTTTCTTTTTTTTACAACAACACTACAACAATATTTAGCCAATGTTGAATAACAGGCGTGCAGCTTGAATGAGGCAGCGAACCAAAACGCAATACCAAAATGTCAGTGTTTTAATTTTTTGCTATTCTTAGCTTAAGCCTCTTTCGTTCGAATTCTGTTGGCCGCTTGAAAACTCATGAAATTATCGTGACATTTACACATAAATAATATTAAATTACAGACTGCGAAGACCCCAAGCGAGCAGTCTGTCAGTCAGCACGCAGAGCGTCGAACAACAAAAGGGAGCATGAAAGACAAAATTAATTGTTTTATAACCGCAGGGCTTCTTCTTGCAATGTTGCCCAATGGTTTCAATTGTGAGCTATAATCTTCACTTCGTCCCAATAACTTATTTGCTCCGATATTTTGTTTTTAGCAACAACAAGAGGTCAACATACACAACAATAATGACAATGGGATTTTTTGGGCAAATTCGACCAATTTTTTGTGATAAAAATTTTTAATAAGTAAACAAAAATAATAAAAAATATATATTTTTTAAAATCCGTGTTTCATTATTTTTAAAAAATTCCACGCCTTATGGGGCCTTGAAAATAGTCCTTGACAAATATTTTAAAATAAATCCACGCCTTATGGGGCCTGGAAAATAGTCCTAGAAAAATATTTTTAAATAAATCCACGCCTTATGGGTCCTTGAAATTAGTCCTAGAAAAATATTTTTAAATAAATCCACGCCTTATGGGTCCTTAAAATAGTCCTTGAAATATTTTTTTTGATTAAATCCACGCCTTATGGGTCCTTAAAATAGTCCTTGAAATATTTTTTTTGATTAAATCCACGCCTTATGGGTCCTTAAAATAGTCCTTGAAATATTTTTTTTGATTAAATCCACGCCTTATGGGTCCTTAAAATAGTCCTTGATAAATATTTTTTAATAAATCCACGCCTTATGGGTCCTTAAAATAGTCCTTGAAAAATATTTTTTAATAAATCCACGCATTATGGCTCCTTAAAATAGTCATTGAAAAATATTTTTTAATAAATCCACGCCTTATGGGTCCTTAAAATAGTCCTTGAAAAAATTTTTTGAATAAATCCACGCCTTATGGGTCCTTAAAATAGTCCTTGATAAATATTTTTTGAATAAATCCACGCCTTATGGGTCCTTAAAATAGTCATTGAAAAATATTTTTTAATAAATCCACGCCTTATGGGTCCTTAAAATAGTCATTGAAAAATATTTTTTAATAAATCCACGCCTTATGGGTCCTTAAAATAGTCCTTGAAAAAAATTTTTGAATAAATCCACGCCTTATGGGTCCTTAAAATAGTCCTTGATAAATATTTTTTGAATAAATCCACGCCTTATGGGTCCTTAAAATAGTCCTTGAAAAATATTTTTTAATAAATCCACGCCTTATGGGTCCTTAAAATAGTCCTTGAAAAATATTTTTTAATAAATCCACGCCTTATGGGTCCTTAAAATAGTCCTTGAAAAATATTTTTTAATAAATCCACGCCTTATGGGTCCTTAAAATAGTCCTTGAAAAATATTTTTTAATAAATCCACGCCTTATGGGTCCTTAAAATAGTCCTTGAAAAATATTTTTTAATAAATCCACGCCTTATGGGTCCTTAAAATAGTCCTTGAAAAATATTTTTTAATAAATCCACGCCTTATGGGTCCTTAAAATAGTCCTTGAAAAATATTTTTTAATAAATCCACGCCTTATGGGTCCTTAAAATAGTCCTTGAAAAATATTTTTTAATAAATCCACGCCTTATGGGTCCTTAAAATAGTCCTTGAAAAATATTTTTTAATAAATCCACGCCTTATGGGTCCTTAAAATAGTCCTTGAAAAATATTTTTTAATAAATCCACGCCTTATGGGTCCTTAAAATAGTCCTTGAAAATATTTTTTAATAAATCCACGCCTTATGGGTCCTTAAAATAGTCCTTGAAAAATATTTTTTAATAAATCCACGCCTTATGGGTCCTTAAAATAGTCCTTGAAAAATATTTTTTAATAAATCCACGCCTTATGGGTCCTTAAAATAGTCCTTGAAAAATATTTTTTAATAAATCCACGCCTTATGGGTCCTTAAAATAGTCCTTGAAAAATATTTTTTAATAAATCCACGCCTTATGGGTCCTTGAAAATAGTCGTTGAAAAATATTTTAAAATAAATCCCCGCCTTATGGGTCCTTGAAAAATATTTTTAAATAAATCCACGCCTTATGGGTCCTTGAAAATAGACCTTGAAAAATATTTAAAAAAAAATATTTTTTAAAAAAATCCACGTCTTTACGCTTTTTTTGGCCTGTTGGTAGTCCATGAAAAATATTTGTTAATAAATTCACGCATGTTAGTAGTCCTTGAAAAATATATTTCAAAATTTTTGTAAAATCTTCACCATATTTTTGGTAGAAAACATTTTAAATCCCATCTGGCAACTCTGCTAACATTTCACATATAATATTTCATCGCCTATACCCACGTTGTTTATAGCTGTTACAGATGTGTGTGAGTGGGGGCACACGCTCTTCTATTGTTCACATAAGTGACTGCCGCAGTTGCTAGTGATTATCGTATTAACTCACTACGTGATCATATTTATTTGTCAGTTGTTGCATGTTAACACCTCATTACATTTTTTTCAATGAATTTCTTCTTCTTATTCTTTAGTTTGTTTGGTTGGTTGGGGAACACCCCTGAGAGTTTTATAATTTATGAGAGTTGTTTGTTGTTGTTGCTATTATTTTAGCTTTTCTACTGGGCTAACAGAATTTTGTGTTAGGTATTTTAAAATTGAATTTTTCTAACAGGGTTTCAGTTGGTGTGTGATGAGTGGTGAGGAGTTATTTATTTTAAAGTGGTTTTTGCGTTTTTGGCAAATGCACAAACTTTTGAGAGGGATTTTTAAATTAGAAATGTTGGTAGTTGAGGAGTGGATAAGGGATTTAAATGCCACGAAAGGAGAAATAATATTTCTTTGATATTTTAGTGGGAATGGTTACAAAAGCTCGGAATAAAAATCCGCAGAAAATTAGAGTTTCGTGGTAGTTGTGTAGGGTATCGTATGGTCGGCCCAGTCCGACTATACTGTTCCGCTCACTGGATTTTAAATCTGGATTCTTGAATATCTTAGACAATGTTTGGCTTAATTTTGTATTTGCTGGATCGAATGTAAGCAGCCATAGCATATACAGCTCTTTGTAAGAATACGATCCATATTCAAAATACGGCTCTTTTTGTGTCGCATTTTTTATTATTCAAACATTTTTATTAATTTTCTTATTGTAGCTGCTAGAAAGTGGACTTTTTTCACAATGGGTAATAATTTTTATATCAGGGTTTCCCCTAATTTTTACCGGCTCTTATGTATGCCTATAACCTGTCAGTGTTATTTTTTAGATATCTATCAATTTTTCGATTTCAGCGGTACGAAACCTTATTAGAAACCCCATTGCCATTTTAAATTAAAAAGAAAAATATAAAATTTTGTTTAAGATATTTATTTGTTTTATTGTCTTTTGTTTGATAAAAATATCCTTATATTGTCATTATCAATTGATTTCAATATTTTTTTCTTTCTCCCAAAAATTGCCACAATTTTTTGAATATAAGTAAATAAATAAAAATTGCATTAATTTCATAGAGTACGAGTCATCGATTTTATTTTTTGTGAGTCATCAAAAATATAGAATTCCTTTAAAATTTATATCTCTTATATATTCCTGGATCAGATCAGGTCAGGTCACCAATTCATTGTTGATCCGAATCTTTAAGTCATCACAGAGGTGTATCCAAGACTTGAAGTAGGGTATGTACGTCTAGAGTTCACTCTAATCTTCCATCGCCGAGAATAAAATGTGCGAATAAAAATTTAGTTGACATAGGTTCTTCCAAAGCAAGGTCATTGGCTATTTTCCCAAAATTCCTCTAATTTCCCCAAATTAAATAGATCTGAAATTAAATACAAAAATGTTATTATTTATTTAAATATACGTATATAGAACAGGATAAAGATGGGATTAAAAAAATATTAAATTACCTTAGATTGGAGCTGGATTTCCGATATAAAATATCCATTCACCATTAGCAGCTACGGCCGATGAAAATTGTTCCCATTTACCTTAGTGAGTTGATCGATGGGTCTTATCCTTTCAACCTTCACATAAAAATTATGCAGGAAATATTCAGATGTATCCTCTTAACGTTCAAGTGATTTAGGCTTTCAATTCGAAGATTTTCCCTTATTCCTTCCCAGACTTGTTCCTAAATATCCGCCGGCATAAATATAATTATCCGACGGCATCCATTATATGAAATATCCATTATGTTTGAAATATCCTTTGGAGTTAAAATTTTTCGAAGATGTTTCCAGTTCTTTGAAGACGTCATCTTCTTCCTTGTATGTGCCATTCTAGGTGTTGGGTGTTTATTTCCTCCATTTTATAGGTCTGAAATAAATGGGCCTCGCATTGTAAGCATTATGGTGAAATGACCCATCATTGAGTCTTTAGGAAGTTTTCTTTGGAGTTAAAACTTTTAAAATTTGAAGATCTGTGACCACATATTGATATGATTGCAAATATGAATTTTTGACAGAAATGAATGAAATGAAGATATCTAAAGTCTTTGAAGAATGACGATTGAGATCGAGAAGAAACTTCTATAAAATATGACATCAGACTGAATTGAAATGGATTTATCAAGAAAGTCTGAAATGACCCTAAAATAATTGTGGCAGGACAATTGTAATTTTTTGAAGACATTTGAAATGACTTGTTGAAGACCTCTGGAATGAATATTAGCGTGACTCTGGAATTCGTAATAAGCGTAGATAATTTAAATTAGTCCTTGAAGAACTGCGATTTGACACCGAAGATAGAAGTTGGATGATTGTCTGCAAATCTGATCCTTTGTGATGACCGAAGGACTTATAACGTTGAGCTAAAATCATTTTTTTAAGATCTCTGATGTGACCCTTTAAATTCTTTCAATGAGCCCTTGAAGATTTGCCGCTTGACACTAAAGACCAGTTTGATGATTGTCAACAGATCTGATCCTTTGTGATGACTGAAGCACTTAGAATGGTGACATATGGAAACGGTTCTGATTGTCAATAGGTGTGATTGCTGGAATAGTTTTTTGAAGACCTCTGGAGTGACCTTTAAACACAGCTTGACCATGAAAACCAGATAAAAAACCAGATTGTCTGAAGATGGTATACTATTGATGACTGAACGACTTAGAATGATGACACGTTGATGTTTAAAGGACTTGGAATTACAACACAACGACATGGCTCTGATTGGAGAATTGTGTGATTGCTGGAATGGGTTTTTAAGACCTCTGTTGTGACCTTTTAAAGAGCGTAAATTCTTTCAATGGACCTTTGGAGAACTGAGTGACCATTAAGACTGATGACTAAAAGACTTAGAATAATGACATATTTAAACGGCTCGGATTGCTTATAGGTGTGATAACTGAAAAGATTTTTTGAAGATCACTTTCAGTGAACCCTTGAAAGACTGCTGCTTGACAATGAAGACCATATAAAGGATTGTCTGAAGAGCTGATATTTTGTGATGACTGAAGAACTTAGAATGATGACACATCGAAATGGCTCGGATCGCTAACAGCTGGGGTTACAGGAATATTTCTTGATGACCTTTGGAGGGACCTTTTAAGGAGCGTAAATTCTTCTTGAAGACGGGGAAAAGGATTGTTGGAAGATCTAATCCTTTGTGATGATTGAACGAATTATAACGATGATATATCGAAACTGCTCTAATTGGTTACAGGTGTAATTGCTGGAATGCATTTTGAAGACTTCTAGAGGGACGTTTAAAAAATCCTCGTTGTGACCTTAAAATGATAATAAGCCTTGATGATTTCAATTGACCCTTTCAGAGATATGCTGTAATGATTTTAAGCCAAGATTTTGTTGAAGATCATCTGGAGGATTCATTGATTATTGGTCATACGAAGATTGTCGGGATTAGAGTGTGATAAATGGAGTCCATCGTATGACACTTTGAAGAATATGGAGGATTGGAATATTTATTTGAAGAACTGTGGCTCTATAAATGCTCGAGTGTTCGGCTACACCTCGATGATATTTGATGATTATTGAAATTGCTTGTTATTGCTTAAACATTGTGACGTCTTTGAAGTCCTTAAAGATGAAACTTAGAAGACCTCCGACGTATGAAGAACTGTGGTGGAGACCTCAGAAATGATATTTAGTGTGTATTCACTTCTTGACCCGTCGAATAAATGAGTGTGTTAGCGCTGCAAAGATTCTTTGAAGACCATTTAATCCTTGAATATCTCACCATGTAACCTTGTGAAGATTGTTGACTCTTTGCATACGTCTGGCATCTGAAGACCTTTGAATTTACTACGAATTATTATTTTGAAGTGTGGATACTTCGAGACTTCGGCAAATGACCAGGAATTAAGCGATAGAAGGGCTTGAATCCAGAATTGAATTGTTTGAATGCATGTCCTTTGAACCGATTCTGAAAAGATAATAAATTCCGGTTTCTTTCAGCCATTGAGGAATTTACCTTTTAGAAGTTTCGAGCATATTTCCTTTGGAAGCAGGGCGTAATGTGGCATTGTATCCTTAAAGGCAGCAGATTTAGATCAGAACAACGATCTGTGAAAAGAAGCTGTTTTGTACAATCCTTTGACGATATTTTAGAAGGACCCATAATTGGAACGTGGAGTCCTTGAAGAAGTTTTGAATGACGCAAAACAGCGTTGCAATTGTTGTTGCTTTGAAGATGCTTTGAACCATACTTAGGACCTCTAAAATTTTGTGGATGGAAGCTAAAATAAAAAGGGATGCTTCATGAAGAGAACATCTGGAAACTCTCTCATAAGAAACATAAGAAGATATATGGAATGAAACCGTTAGGTTTCGGTGCTCTGCATATTTTATAAATACGCTATGCCACAGAGAAGGTCCGATAATAACGTAGTGTTTCCTTGAAATATTTAATATTTATGAACAATTCAAAAATCTTCTCTTTAGGATTTGTTACACCTGAAAAAGTTATATCATAAATATTTTGGAAAAAATTATAATTTATAATTCTTCAATGGAAAAATTGAAGAATTCTAAAATTTGGGAAGAATTATTAAATTGAAGTATTGATGATCCATTGCAAAGTGTGTCTAGAAATTATTCGAAAGATGCATTGTATAAATCTTAAAGTTAAGATTTTTAAAATAGATTTTTGGAATATGTCAAAAGCTGAAAATGAAGAATTCTGAAAAAAAATGATTTTAATTTTGGTTCTTTGCAGAATGTTACAAACTCTGAAATTATTATAGGTTCAATTTCTGTATGGAAAAATTAATGACAGAACATTGAGGTTGAATTATGCTGAAATTAAAATAATTCTGATATATTTGAGAAACTAGCAGATAAATATTAAATTATTAGAAAATATTGGATGTTAAAATTATTATTATTGGATTTTGGGATTCTGTAAAAAAATTATTTAATAATTTTATGAAAGCTGCCAAACATCAAATTTTTATAAATTTGCAAGACAACATATTTTAGAAGTTGGTGAAATTATGCTGAAATGTTATTAAAACTGATTGGTTTGAGGTTCTGTAAACAAATTATTGGATGTCTTATTTGCATAACTTATAACATTTTGGAAATTAATAAGTCGAGGTATACAATTTTTTTTTAAATTACGTATTCTAAAAAAAATATTTTAAGAAAAAATTCTGAGATTTTTATAAATTTCCTTGCTGTTAAGAACAATGAAAACAGAATTTTGATATTAAAATAAAGGTTATATTTTTGAAGATCTATAAAACAAATTGTATGTGGGTTATTTTTCTGATTATGATTCTGATATTGATTTTTTAAATTATATAAAGAATTAACATTTTGAAAAATGTTGGAAAATGTTGACTATTTTAAAGAATCCTGGAAAGGGATGAACTTTTTATTAGTTTGGTTACTGTAAAGAAATTAAAATGGAATTGTAGGTATTTTGAGAAATTGTGCTGAAATTGAAATAAAACTGATATCATAAACACAATTTATCGCATGTGGAGTAGTGAAATCGACATTAATATAAATTTACAAATTAAGAAAATTTGTCGCATGTGAGGTGTTGTGATATCGACTTTTATGTAATTTCAGATTGCTCTCAATATTTATTTTCTGAAAACAAATTGAAGCACTCTTAATTGTTTGAATTAGGAATGAAGTTTAATTTTTTATAACATTTTACTATTACTTTTATTTTCTGACATTTCATATCTTGTTAATTTAATTAGATACAAAATAGAGGCAATTGAAAGATTCAGAAATTAATTTTATTTTTTTTAAACAACTTCATAATATCATATTTCACTTTTAAATATTATGACATTTCAGCACCTTATAAATGATATTTATTATAAAGAAAAAAAAAACATATTTTTTTCGAAATTTTCACAACATAGATAGATTGCATTATGATTTGAATTTTTCAAAATTTTGGAAATTATTTCCACACATTTTGTAATTTTTTGATCGCATGGATATTTTTTAGCTTATTAAATTTTTCGTAGGATTTGTGATTAATTTCCATTGAAACTATTTTGTTTATGTATATTTTTGAAGGAAAAATGAAAAATTTTAACATTTTAATGATTTTATTTTATTTTGAAATTCTCACACAAAAGCACTATTACACGGCTTTTTTGCTTTTTTTTTAACTTGAACAAAATTTAAAATTGATTTTTTTTTTTGAAAACTTTTTATTTTAATATATAATATAAAACTGAATTTCCACAATTCACATGTTAAAGATAACATTACATAATTATATTTTTATATTCATTATTTTGAATTATATAATTTTTATAGAATCATTTTAGAATTATATAATTGATTTTTATTTATTTTTAAACAACACATGCATATTTTTGAATAGCCCTAATATGTTGAAGGATAAAACAGAAAATTTTCCGCGATTGAAAAAAAATTAAATTTTTGGGGCATTTTTATATACAACAAATTGATAAATATTGGAATTTTTTGATTATATATTTTGTGGTTGAACATCAAACATAATTGAAAACATTTTATATGATTTAGACACTATTGTATGAGCCTGTGGGACTATCAACTGAATTTCCACAATTCACTTACATAGATACAACTATTTTTTCATATAACAACTATTTTTTATTATATATATATATATATATATTTTTTAATTTTTAACCTTTCAAATTTCTTTATTGATTTTTTATAATATAAGAATTCATTTTTTATAACACAATAATATTTTATTTCGAGAATGATTGAGAATTATTTCAGATAATGAAACTAAACTGTGTTGCATGGTTTTTTGAATAAATATTTGATTGATTTTAATTTTAGAATAACAAGGAAATATTTCAGATCACAAAAAACAACAATAAAATTTTCTTTTTAATATTTTTTGTATAAGGATTTCAATTGCCGACTTTGACTGAACAACACATTTTGAATATTTTTTCATTTTTAATTTATAAACTTGGCATACTTTTTAATAATGATTACAATAACAATTGCTGTAATTTTATAACCTTTTTTATTTTTACCACAAATATATATTTTTTCAGAGAAAACATATTGAAAATTTATTTAAATTTAATATTTTTTAAAACAAATTGGAAATTTTTTTTTGGAATTTTGTGGATAACAGATTATATTGAATTGAATAATTTTAATCATATCACTGTCACCATAGATTTTTGCATATACTATTGAAAACTATCGATTTATTATTTATGCAAACCATATTTCCGAATTTAAAACATCATTTATTGATTTAATATGATATTTTTTTCTATTTAACTTTAATATTTATTTAAAACATATTGGAAATTAATTTTTGAAATTATGTGGATAACAAAATATATTTTTTTGAACAACAAATTATATTTTATTAATTTTATGGAAAACACATTTTCAATTTCACTATCACCACTGATGAACTTTGAAATTAAAAACGTAGCTATTTGGAAACATTTTTGTATAATGTAGACCCAATCGAAACGATTTTTATATTTTTAAATTTTTAATTTCACTGCCACCACTGACACTGAAATATATTACAATTGGTGAACTAATGCATTTTTAAATAAAAAACATTTCTATTTATGAAAGAACATGGGAATTTATATTTTATTTAAAACCGCAATTTTTAAATAAATATGACTGGAAATATATTTTGAGGCAAAAACCATTGATTTTTTATGAAATGCTATATTTGAAATACATTTTTTTTTATTTTCCCCACTTTGAAATATGGAAAGGATTTTTTACATTTTCGATTTTACTGCCACCACTGCCACTGAATTTTAAAATCAAAAACATTGCTATTTATAGAACATGGGATTTTTATATAATCTGCAATTTTTAAATAAATATTGCTGGAAATATATTTTGTGAAAAAAAAACTTTTTTGATGAAATGCTATTTATAGAATTTTTTTTTATTTTCACTTTTAGATATTTTTAGAAACTTTTTATATAATCTATTATTTATATTTTTATTATTATAAATATTTTGGTATCTGATGCGAAATATATTTTATGAAAAAAAAAACTTTTTTGATGAAATGCTATATTTCCCCTTCACTATCACCGTAGATATTTTTTTTTGACGATTTTTTAATACATTTTTTATATTGCTTGAAATTAAAATCTTTGAAATTCTGGAAATAATAACAGATTTATTAATTTTATATTTATTTTTTAACTAGATAAACGATTTCGGAATATAATTTCCTTTTTTGAATATTAAAGAAATATTTAATTTCACTTGCAATTGAGGGGGATATACGAAATGGATTATATATTTCATTTTAATTTTAGAAACTAATAAAACCTTTGAAGAACTTTTTGGAAATTTATATATATATATATATATATATATATTTATTTGGATCGAATTCAAATGATATATTCGATTTTTAGTTTCACTATCACCATAGCCATTTTTGCATTTATTTTTTTATTTGCATTTATTTATTTAATGGGAAAACTATTACAAAAAAATCGAATTTTTATTCATATAAGAAATATTTTGGAATTCGAAACACCATTTATTGATTTAACACTTAAAACCCTATATTTAGGGGAGATTTTAATTCGGATGAATAGATGAATATATTTCCACTTCACTCACTCTATATATCTTTTTTAAAGAATATTAAATACACAAATTCCAAGCAAATATTAGATATTTTTTTCATTTTTTATACATTTGATAAAACATTTTTCATTAATTTTCAGCGATGTGAAAAAGATAATTTTCAAGAGATATTTGGGATCACACCCACTATCACATTTTTTATTATATTTTATTTTGCATGCATATTTATTGAAAAAAATATTTGAAATTTACAAATTTTCATAAATTAATATTTCATTAAATTATTCGAACTTTCACAATAACAAAAACATAATTTTCACATGTTTTAGAATTTGTAATTTTATTTTCCATATTTTTTCAAATGGAACAATATTTTCACATTAAATATTTTTTAGGATAATTTTTGCATCCAAACAGATCGTATGTGATAAACCACTCTGAAAAATATAATTCACTGAGAAGAATCAGCCATGAATTATTAATTATGTAATTAATAAATGTAATATCATGTAGAAATCCGTTTGGAAATTTTCGATGTGGAACTCATAACCTGGAAATTTGGCAGGGGCTTGGACCACACTGAAATTTGATAATATTAAAATAATTTCAATTAATCTCTTCTTGATTGTTGTTGATATCCCGCAAGTCTATATCTGAAAATGAAATATGTTCCTGAAAGTGAATGTCATCACATGAAGAACTGACTTCCGAAGCTGTCGTTCTCCAAGTGCCACAAATTCTTATTCATTAGGGAAAATTCGCATTTTGGAATGTCTGGTTGTAATGTTCGTATCTGAAAACAAAAACTTTCGTTGAGTAAGCTAATATCCGCTTTGACAAAATCTAAATCAGGAATTGATGAAAACTTGCTGAAATTGCTGTTCTGTGAAGCGATTCGCTGGTTAAATTTGATGTTACATTTGCTCCAGGTTGACAATCTGAAAATCTGTTTATAATCATATATCTGGAGACAAATTTGATTAGACGAAATTAGGAATTGATTAGAACAAGACATTATTTTGTCGACCTCTATGAGCAAACTCCGCCAAATCACAAGTTTTTATAGATATTTTCCAGCTTGGAATCCGATTGTGTGGCTTGGATTTCACATTGCGAGGGAGTATCCCTCGAAGGTTGTAGCTGAAAAAATATCATTTAAGGAAATAATATCCTGAAAGGGAACTGTAGACAAATTATTAGATGAAAGTAATGCTTCGTCAAGAAATTCCTTCGATATCCATTGAAACTTGAACGTGTCGGCTTTTGTAATCGTTATGCCACATAGCAGATATTTTATAAATCTTGAAATAGGAGATAATTTTTACAAACTCAGACACCATGTTAGTATAATATATTCACAACTTCTTGCAACTGCTGCTAAAGAACGACTACATTTCTTTTTCAGTTGCTACTGAGTATTTATATGTTGGGCGCCATAATTTCAGGTAAAAAGGGACTACCAACTTCTACAGTTAGTTATAGGGTTGGTTTATTTTTAAACCTTGTGGTTAAAAAAACTATGGCTTGCCGAAGGCTAATCCGTTTTCCCAGGTATTTCGTTGATTCTGTTTTCTCAGGTATTTTCTTCATATGACTTAGATTCTTTGGCATTAGTTAAAGGTGGTGTTATTTTTTACCTGAGGACATTTTCTTAGGAATTGTTTCTCATGTAAGGAAGTTTCATTGTGGCAGCTGTAAGAATATTAATATCATTGCAATAAATAATTTTAAAGGTTTTAAATTTTAAGGGATTAATATTCGACATAGTCAATAATGCAGTGTATGTTTTAATTTGCAGCATCTGTTGTATTACTGGAAGAAGGAAAATAACATATTTGTTATTTGTGTTTGTCTGTAGGAATGTAAATTAGTTGAAAACAAAATTATTTTGATGGGAAATTTCTGTATAAATTGTCATGCATATTAAGCTGTGAGTAGTAATTATATTTTATAAATTACAACATATTCATATCGACTTTGCAAATTTCTGGCACAATTTTTTACGTAATGATTAATTTATTTTGAATTAGAAGCAGTTTTTATGCAAATTCGGGAAAAAATGTAATTATATATTACATATTAATAGTATCAAAATTATATAAATCATTTTAGGTTGTATTTTTGTTTTGACTCTCACTCATGTAGATATTGCAAAAAATATATAAATATGCATTTATTTATGCACAATTTAAACATAAATTAAAAAATACATATTCAAATTTTTACATTATGTAATAAATTATTTTTTTTTTTTAATGATAAAAACAAATCACATTTAAACGTAGAATTCCATTGACAAATGCTACATACTCTTTAAAATGATCCCATTTTAAAGTCTAATATATAAACATTAAAAAATAACAAAATCGAATATCTGCAAAATTATTGTCAATAATCAATTTATCTTTCTATTTAAAAATTAATCAAACAAAAATAACTTAAAAAAAATAATTGTTTTTCCAAAGAATATGTAAAATAATAAAAATATTGGAAAAATATGGTATACTGATATTCAAGAATGTTAAAAAAATAATTTGTATCAAATTTATTATAATCAAAATATATTATATTTCAATATTTATGAATAATACATATCAAAGTTAATCAATTCAAAATTCATTTCTTTAATTTGTTTTGCAAATCATTGAAGACATATTAGTTCCATTTAATATCTTTCAAAGTAATATTAATGAACATTATTTTTTATTAAAATGATAATCAAGCAAAAAATATTTCTTTTATACAAAAAATTAATTATTTTTCAAAGAATCTGTAAGAATGTAATGGTGGGATCTAAAATAAAAAATATTGAAAAAAATATTTTTTACTGAAATTTAAGAAAGTTAAAAAAATTGTATGCAATTTATTATAATTAATTAAAGATTAAATAAATTAATTTAAATAATAATTAAATAAATTAATTTCTTTAAATTTCTTTGCAAATATTAATTATTAAAATCAAATATTATTATTACAGAAAAGGAAGGGATAAAGGGAGTACCAAAGAAATCAGTGAAGACATATTAGTTTCATTTATAATTAACAACAATATATTCAATATATTTTTTTTACAAAATTTCAAATGTTTAACTACATTATTAAATGGAATACGTTTATATATTTTTTGGTGAAATTTTTATAAAATTATTTAATGATGATGGATTTTTTCCTTATTCTGAAATATTAGTGTATTATGAACATGTTTGCCTTCTGGGTTATAAAATTTATTTTCTATTTTGAAATTATTTTTTTTTAACTCAGACAAATGTGTTTCTTTTCGAAATAATTGGTTTTACATCAATATACAGATTAATGTGTATTTCAATGTTTGTTTCCTCTACTTTACAAAAAAGTGAAAAAAGTATTATCAAAACAATTGTGGATATCTAAAGTTTGAAAATAATCGGATAATTTATTTTAATTATTACATACAAAAAATGTATAAACTAAATCAAAATTGAATTAAAAATGTATATATTGAATTGAAGTAAAATTGCTATTTATTACAAAATTATGTTAGAATACACAGCAAATTTTTAAACGTTATTTATTCCCAAATAAATATGCGTGGCAACAATTTCATTACACATAAGAGTTTAGGGAATTTTCTAGATTTTGAACATGAAAAAATATATTTCGTATAAACTGAATAATTTTTAATTTACTGTAATAATTTATTACAAATGAACCTAGTTCAGTATATAGTTACAATTTTTCAATTTTAACAATTTGTTCTTTAATATGAAAGAAATGTAATCTTATTTTCCATTTATCCCATATGGTCTTTTAGTGGCTAGATAACAAATTATGGTGAACGTATACATTATGAAGACAATTTTTAGTTAAGATATTAAAAAACAGAATTAATTTTTTATCATTTACAACATATTTTTAGAAAAATTTTCAACTTAAAAATGTCAGCATAATAATGATAACTCACGTTGCTGTCTTAAATCTTTTGTTTGTTTACTAAACGTCAGTTATATAAATAGACTTGTTATAGAAGTGCATTGTCAGTTAAATTATGTATTTTAATTACAAATGCATATTATAGAGAAACATGTTTTAACATTTCATAATTTTATATGACATTTTATATAATAAGTTCCATTTGATATATAATTATTTCGTACATTCGTATTGTTTGTAGCCTTAATTTCCATTTATCCCATATGGTCTTTTTTAGTGGCTAGAAAACAAATTGAATGCATTCAAGAGTATACAAAATTTCTTTAAATAGATATGTAATTTTTAACAATATTGAGAAGATTTGAGGAAAACAACATAAAAGTTTAAAAGACTTAAGACAGAAACCCAAAAGTTTCCTGTTGATACCTAAAGTTGCTGTCTTAAGTCTTTTGTTTTCGTACATGAAAATATTACAAGGAAATTACAAAAAAGTAATAACTGAACAATAATATTGAAATAGATATTTATGAAAAATATTCACATTCATAGAAGTTGATTATACTTAATTCGTATAATTCAAATTTCATTTACATAATTTTTGTAAAAGCTGTATTTGTTTCCTTAAACTTTCGGCTGATAAATATCACAACAAATTAATTATTAAACGATATTATTGAATTCGATATTAAATTTACAAAGATGGATTATTCATAATTCGTATAATTAAATGTTTTTATAATTCGTATAATTAAATATTTTTGTACAGAGAATTATATTTAAAAAGCTGTATGCCTTAAAGCTTTCATCTGATAAATACAATGTTTTCCAAAATTATTTTCACAGAATTTTTGTTGGAGAGATATGAGAATAGTATTCGATTTATGAGAGGTAGATTTTGTCTTCATCTCCTTTAGGGGTTTCGGTTGTAGATGAAAACTAGTATTTGATTATAATCGTAAAGGGTCTTCCGAAATTGTCAAATATACCTCTGTAAATGTTGAATGTTTACATGTGAAAGCCATTTGATCCATGAATGTTGTAGAAGAAATAAAAAAAGTAGTCTCCATAACAAGAACTCCCCATATATGTTGGTAATAGTTGTATGAAACGTTCTGAAAAAGTCTCATAATTCTCAAAGTTAATAGTTCTTACCGAAACCGGCATTGCAGGATTGAAGCTATGCATTAAAGATTTGAGCAGCAACAAAAACGCATTTGTATGAGAATTTCATTCATTGACATTGAAGTCCCGAAGATGACAAAACACCAGATTTTATTAATATAGTAACCACGTGAGGTGTTTTTCCGAAGGGTGATGAACTTCCTGCATCATTTCATTCCAAATCTCATGGTTGAAGATTTGATTCCAAAATGAGTTTGACACCATGAACAAATATAAAATTACCATAGCCAAGCAATCGTCTTAAGTAAGCAAGCTGAGATTTTCACGACGACTGTGGAAAAGATGATGATTTGGAATACTGAAAATGCCACAGTTCGCATAAAGATGAAAAAATCGACCATGATGGAAGCTAATTAGTTCAATCTGGAGCAAGCTGGAGATTTTCTCGGTAAGTGTGAAAGTGGCGATGATTTGAAATATTAAAAATCAGTCGAAAAAAATATCAAAACATTTACCATGATGATAGCTCTGGAGCAAGGAGCAAGAGATTTTCCCAATGATGATTTGAATGATCCTCAAAAACGAAGCTCCGTCTTAAAAAAGCTGGTGTTTTTTCCGACAAGTGTAGAAAATTTGATGATTTGATATATTGAAATGCTACAGTCCAGAGAAAAGATGAAAGCAATACAATGATGGAAGCTTCTCTTAGTAGTTCAATTTGTGTCAAATGGGCTGAGTTAAGCATCAGAAACCGTCGAAGCCCCTTTTTTTGGCTGAGAAATGATACGAAAGGATTCCTGATGAAGAAATGCCACAAAATTAGTATTGGAACATCCACTGTTCCTGTCAAAATTTGCAAAAATCTGGAACTGTTGTTGCTTGCGGGAGCCAAGATAATTAAGAACTCTGATACCGGATCAGCAGTGGAAGAAAATACTGTGGAGTTTGTCGTAGCCTCATTTGAAATATGTATTTTTTGGACCTGTTAATCCACAGCTGTCGCCTTTAGTTCCTTGATATATTCGTTGAAACAATGGGAGGAATTTTTGCTGCATATGACAATGATGAGTTCTTGAAGAACGCAGAGCCCAAATAGATCAACACTTTAGGCCTATACATCCAGAGCTGCTAAAATATGCTTATATAAACATTTATTGGATGCTTCTTACCAATAGTGTGTAATCTCTCTGAAGAATGTCCCATATTTTAGAAGGAACCGGATTATTGGGATTTTTAGGTGGTGCTGTTGAACAAATGGTTTCATCGAAGATATTCTCAAGGCTTTTTAACTGTTAGATTTCATCACCTCTATAGACCGTATGTAGATCTGATGCTGCAGCCTGTGTATAAAAACTATTTTTCTGGAATTGATACTTCTTACCAATAATGCCTGAAGTCCCATACGAACGAAGCACCCACTCAAATGGACATTGAAGAAAAATAGCATTTGAAGAAATCCAGTTTTTGGAGATATTCATCTGCAATTTCTGGTTCGATTCTTATTCATTAACTGGAATCGTGTGGACATCGAATCCGGCGGTTGACTTTAAGATGAACTATTGGTAGCTATGATGAACATTTTTCTCGACTCGTTTGTGTAGATATTCCGATGCAGAAGAAGCATTCGATATGTTCACTTTCAATTTCGATGATGTTATAGAGAGATGTACTCAATATCCTTGTGGCATTGGTCTAACAAACAGATCACTGAACATCCACAAAAAAAATGTGAAGGACATAATATAAAGTATCTTCTTCTAAAGCAGAACCAAATTGGTAATTGAAGGCAGCACCTAAGTGGAAGACAGCATATTCATATTTTCCTGTTGAAATGCGCCCATTTGCTAGGACTCTTTTTGGAATATTTAATCAGCCAGAGGTATCCAAGACATGGTGAATTACAGCAAATCCTGGATAATCGAGTTATGAACCCAAAGTTATAGCCCCGACGACAGCCAAGTTGGGGGGGATTTAGTAAGGAGTGCTTGAAGGTAGCTTATATAAGATCCCCTTAGGTCAATAATATCCATTTAGATTGATTCAGATTGAGGATCCAATATTCTCCTTCCTTGGCATATTTTTAAATATTCTGGTAATAAAGAAATTTTATTTAAAAATTATTGTTTTGGAACATCCACTGTTCCACAAAAAATAATGATTTTTAAAAAAGACACGATTTTTTTTTTCAATATATATTTTTTTATTTACCCACTCCTATGAATGGATGAGGTTCAGATGATGGTGATGATTTCCGATATAGAATTCTCAAAAAATTCATGATGTAGCAGATTCTAAACCAACTTGTTTTCGGTAATTGCATTGTCAAAACTATGTAATGAACTTCTTATTGGTGCTGAGTATATTTTTGATATCCTTAAAAGGAGCTCCTTAGAGGTTTCCAAAAATATATATATGATAAACTTTACAGTTTGTCCACAAGAGCTCAGAGATTGCATGGAAATCCCACCCATTTGCGGATACCTTAATTTAATGGAACCAAAGCAGATTTCTTTCAATGATAGATTCAGTCATTAATAATCCTCATAAATTTTGTTGAACTTGCCATGCGAAGAAGTATTCTGAAAATTCAAGAGGAAAGAAATTTCATTGCTAACCAATATTCTTACCAGAAACTCTAGACCTTCCCGTCCAAGATTTTCCACCTAAATGATGCGAAATATTGCGACCCAAGGAATACAGACTTGTTTTGTGGGCTTCTGCTGTCTGAAATCAATTTCCTCAAGTTCCACTGATGTTAATGGCGTCCAATATGACGGAGACATTGAAACCAGTGTTCAAATTTTGTCCACTGATTCTCATAAATGTTGTTGATTGAAAAATATTAAAATTCAAAGAATGCCGCAATTTGTTGTAGACTGCTAATTAATCAGCATCTTCTGAAGTGCCAAACACCTTGATGGCGCATAATATGATGGAGACAAGGACAATCCAGTTTGATGTTTTCCCACTACTAAAATTATTGTTTCAGATCTGCAGAAAAGAAGCCTCGAATGTTGAAGAATCTTCTGGTTGTATGACCATTTGTTGGGAATATCGAAGAAAGTAGATGAAAAGCCTCCAGGAAATATATAATATAGGTATTGGTGGTCATCAAGGTAAGACAAAACACGATGCTTCTGAGAAATCTATATTGACCCAAAATGCCTCCTCACTGCAGCCAACATTTAGGAAGAACATTTCGTATCAAGACAGCAAGTTGGTACGTTGGGCGCCAAAGCCAAATTAATTATGTAACTACTGTAGAAATACAAGATCAACAATAGTTCATCTTCTGAGGAACCAACGATGGTGATGGCGCCCAATATGATGGAGATGAGGTAATGCGAATTCGATGTTTCTTCCACTGTTTAGTCTGCAACTAAATTATGGTTTCAGGTCTGATGAACAAATGGTAAGCCTCTAAGAAACTCCTGGTAGTTCGATCATCAGTAAGAAATGCTGAAGAAAGTAGATGGCAAGCCTCCAGCGAATATATCATATACCAATTGATGATCATTAAGGCATGGCATAACACGAAACTTTTTTCAAGCCATAGATGAATATATAATGACCCATAAAGTCTCCTCCAAATTTTACTGGGATATCAGTCAGTCGCTGTAGCCAAAATTCAGGAGGAACATCTATTATCAAATTGCGAGATATTCTTACCATAGACAGCAAGTTGTTAGAAGGATGTAGGAATACAAAATCAACAATAGCTCATCTTCGGAAGTACCAACGGCACACAATATGGTGGAGATGTGGTAACCTCTGTTCGATGTTTTTCACTGTTTAGTCTGCAACTAAATTATGGTTTCAGGTCTGATGAACAGATGGTAAGTGTCTAAGAATATCCTGGTTGTTGGATCATCAGTAGGGAATTTTGAAGAATGTAAATGGAAACGTTGGGCGCCAGAAGTCAAATATATTGTGTAACTGATGTAGAAATACAAAAGTCAACAATAGCTCATCTTCTGAAGTACTGACGATGGAGATGTGGTAATCCCAGTTCGAAGTTTGCCCACTACTTAACCTGAAGGAAGTTTCAGATCTGATGAACATATTCACAGAAGCCTCGAATAATGAAGAAACTCCTCGTGGTTTGATCATCAGTAGGAAAATGAATTTCCAAAGTTAAATCATCACCGAGTTGAAGTATTTCATAGAATGTAGAGACAGTTATTCCAAAAATGTTGTTGTTTTCACAAGCCGACTTCTTGAAGATTCCTGATGATTGTCCAATATATTTTTGATTGAATGATCCAGACGTACAAAACCCAGAATCGTCACAAATAATTTTTATTGAGTTTATACGAATTTTGTGGTTCTTTGGACGCATTTGCCTAGGAAGAAATAATATTTTCCGAAAATAAATATTTCTTACCAGAACTTTTCACGTGTGTTCCGCAAATGTCAATGAGGAAACAAAAACGAGCACAAGGCATTCTTCTGAACCTTTAATAAATCTTTATCCCTCATATAATCAAAAGACAGTTTCCTGGTATCAGCCAAATTAGGTAAATCCAGGGATTACCATGAAGCTTGCACGGGAATTCTGTTGTGGTTACTTATACTCGTATGAGGGATTCCAATAATACTTCTACTTGCATCCTGATGATGAAGTATGTAGTTCCTTTTACATCATCAAAATACTAACATGATTTCAGTAGTTAGAAAGGAAGTTGAATGAAGCTGCTCAAGGTATCCAAATCACCAAAGTAGTAAAGTTCCATCAGAGTTAAAAGCCGGTAACTGAAGTTATTGGCCAAAAAATAGCAAAAATCCACAGTGGTATCCAGTAAAGCTGAAGATTTACTACAACAAAGCACTATGATACAGCATCCAATTCTTCAGTTGGGCGCCACAATTATTGATTTGTAATTCCCAATTGAATGAAATACGATATAGGTGTAAGGCTCACAACATTTTGCAGAATCAAACGAAATAGGCTTTGAATAACGGTTGCCTGATCTGTAAAGATTAGAATAGCCATTAGTAAATCACAATACAGTTGGAGTTATTACAAAACTATTTACCTCAGATTGAAATCCGAATTAGTATAACA
The DNA here is from genome assembly GCF_032173495.1 of Musca vetustissima. Lineage (NCBI taxonomy): Eukaryota > Metazoa > Arthropoda > Insecta > Diptera > Muscidae > Musca > Musca vetustissima. The sequence goes on along the minus strand of NW_026887901.1, from coordinate 32,322 downwards.
ATGTGATTCACGATGGCACATTTCCAAAATGTAATATAGTCCTTAAGGAAATTGAATAAATGATTTCATGGAGACATTTTTACGTTGGGCGCCAGTTTGCAAGGGTAGAAAGACGTGATCCAAACGTGATCTCTTCTAAGATTTAATTGGCTGATGATAAGCAAATGTTGTTATGTTGGGCGCCAAAACGATGACTGACAATAACGACAATACAGGAATTGATGGTCATCAAGGTCGGTCAATACACGAATAAATTTTCAAGCATCTGAGAAATGTATGTTGACCTCCTCTAAATTTTACTAGGTCTCTGTAGTCTCGGTCGCCAAAATTGGGGAAAATGTATAATTTAAAATTGTGAGATACCCTTACCATAGACAGCTAATACGTTGGGCACCTGAAGCCAAAAATTGTGTGCAGGAACTCAGAATGGTAAAGTAATAAGCCCAAAAAGCATGGTAATCACTTCCAATATTGAATGTGTTTCCCTCAATAACCACTGTTACGTTGAGCGCCAGTACTCAAAATCTTATGACTTCCATTCAATAATGTGATTACACTGAAGAATGTTCACGAGCAGGATTACTGAAAGTTGATTAACAAATCGAAGTAGACTATAGAAGAACCAACAAAATTGATGGCGCCCAATATGATGTAGATGTTGTAACTCCAGTTCAATGTTTATCCTCAGGTAAATCAGAAACTAAACTTAGGGTATTGGATCTGATGATGATGGTAATCCATGAAGAATCACCTGGTAGTTTGATCATCAGTAGAGAATGCTGAAGAATGAAGATGTAAAGTATTGAAGTCTCCAGGTTTAGAATGATGTCGAATTCCCAAAGTAGAACTGAAGAATATTGATATATGATATTTTTGCAGCAGTGAATGGTGTCATCTTGGATGGATGTTGTTATCAGTGGTATCGGTAGACTAAATAGAAGTCGTTTAGATGCTGTTGTAGATTTTCAATCCATGAAGCTGTATTTCAGTTGAAATGGGTATGGTGTATACATTTATATCTGGGTGGTGGTGTTGCAGAATTCAGGGTGATGGGTGTTGAAGTGTAAAATGTTGAACTGGAACATCCACTGTTCCTGAGATGAATTGTGTTGACTGTTATCCTTTTTACACGAATCAGAATAGAAGCGATGACAAACAAATTTTTAAATTCATTGATATTTTTGATAGATTGGAGTTTTCTTCTTAGAAGGGAAGGAAATTTAATACAAAATTTAATTTGGAACATCCACTGTTCCCCAAGACATACAGATCATTTTTTTTTTTTTCTATTTTTAAAATTTAATAATGAAGTTTATTAAAAAATTTTGAAAAGCTTTGTGAAAGGTTTCTGGAATTTTATTGTGTTTGAAAAAATGATGACTGTAGAGGTTCGGAACTCCATTCAAATATTCACGAAGGATCGATTCTTGAACATCATTGATGATAGCTGCCATTGTGTTTCGATAGTTGCAGAAATTTGACTTTGAAGAAGCAATTTGCTGATGCAAGCTGTAGAATCGGCAAGTGATTCCTTGCGAAGATGATGCGAAAATATTGACGATACCTGCCAACCTTGATGGCACCTGAAACTGATGATTGCTGAAATTTTGTGTCAAATGGTAAAGAACTGAAGATTTTGTAAACCAGGTCCTTGAGGAAGTAGCAAAGGTTCGCCAAGAATTTGCTTAAGCCAGTGAAATGAGATATTAGTCCATTGATGATACCTGCCGACCTTGAAGATACCAAAAACTGATAATTGCTGACACTTTTTAAAGATGTTGAAGATGAAGAAGTTGTGATGTAATTTGAAGCTGAATTTATAGATTAATTCCATGAAGGTTTTATGCGTCGATGTTACTAATTAATTAGCCCCACATTCACTAGTAACATCGACATTGAAGATAACTTCAAAACTTCGATGCGATTTTTGCAGAGCAATGATGATATGACTTTTTGTTGATAACTTACAATTAGCCACCATGAGAACCGGCTCGATTTAGCCAAAGTTGAAATATGTTGTGAATACTCCTTGAAGTTATATTCAGGAAGTCCATAATTAAATGGTGCAATTGTGATATGTAGATGACAAAGCAGGAAACAGAAATCAGCAGCACATTAGAGATTCGAAGTCTCAGCAGCACTTTAGGCATCGGAAGCCCGAGGGATAGTAATAATATCATGAGGTTACGTAGGCCTTAGATGACTCAGCATGATACGTAATAGCGACACTGGAATATAATCCTGTCACATTTAGAATATGCTGAGAAAATTTACTTAATTTGCTGATTAAGATTTCTTTTGACGCCAAAAGAATTACGACCGATAATACTACCGATCGACCGTCACAAACGTCGACGATTTGTGATAAATTCGACAAAGTACGAATTGGTCACGTTACCGATGGCGCCCAATCGAAAGTTTTCCGTGTGTGTGTTAGCGGCGACGATACACAGTAAATCCCGTGAACCATACTACCGACGACGCATGAGAAGGAGAACAGTCATCCTACAGCATATTATCGACGACGGAATATCTCGATGGTTCTTATTTCGAATCGACAGACAGATTTCACAGATTTCAATCGATTTTCTTCACACTACCGACGACGCAACATCTCAGTAGTTCTATCTTCAAATCACCGACGACAATTGATTTGATTCTAGTTTTTGTATCACATAACGCGCATCGCATGCTTCTCGATTCTCGACTGCTACATTATGCTATGTGCGGGTCTCGGCGAAGGCGTTTAGTCATTCGAATCGGAATTTCTTCATACGTTGTAAGAAAATTAATAACCGCCGACAATAACGGTGTAGAGATCGCCCGATATCACTTGAGACACGATGCGAACCGACGATTCATGTAAATATCTACGTTATCGGTCCAGCTTTGACCAACCGATAGTTGAAGAAGTTAATCATGGGCAGCAAAATTAGCAATCCCCAGAAAATACCCTTCAGAATAGTGCTGCAATCCATTTTGACAAATGAAACGCAGAATTTGTTTCTGAATCATTTCAATCCAAATATATCGACATAATTCAAGCATCTTTGGGCATGAGTGAAGATTCTAAACACATAGACCCACTGTTTTATTTGTTGAGAAGGATGGACCATCTGAAATGAAAATAGCGGTCGAATTGGTCCAAATTCATACCATGCATATACATGGGATTCCATGAAGAACGTGTCCTCTAATCCAATGACTACTGAATGCATTACAAAGGCATCGTTAAATGTCGCAATGGAAGGATAGTGATCCCATCCCAGAAATTCGGAGCATCGAATCCCATGATGAATTTCACATTTGCTGAATCCTATGCCAAGTGGGAAAAGTCATCTGATTATTTAAGAATCATTTTTTTTCCTCTCAAAGGCATGATTAATGATCAGACCTCCACATCTTTAGAATTATTTTCGAATGCCTTGCTGAGTCCAGTCATGGCTAGACAGCATAGCACCTCGTGAAGAAGGAATGCTAGAGGACATTTCAGCTGCTTCCCAAAAGTTGAAAGAAAACGTTAGCGGCAGAAGCCATCACAACCCTCCTTTCACTTTGAAGCCGCTCCATCTTTCTCCTTGAGATTTCACCAAAATTTATTAAACGAATAAGAAAACACACCGAACACACGTTCCGTACACGACGATCGTTGCCGACGAACTGATGTTGATTGCAGCGAGACATTCGAATTTTATACTCTCCTCAGGTAGAAAGATAGTCAGACAAAACATCCCTTTGAAAGAAATGCAAACAGCTGTTTGTGTTTTTCCAAAAGGGAGGATTATGTTGATCGTTAGTAAAGCAACAACTACAACTAAGAAGGAGAGTGTGAGCTCGGCATGACGGAGGTCTTATCTTAGAGCCCATGATCATTAAGAGAGTTGATATTAGGTAGATAGAAGCAATGTGTCTGGGTGTACGTGACAGACGATACACATTTGCGAAGACATAGATAGCAGACAATCCACATAGAGGTAATTACGAATGGAAAACAATGGAAATATTTCGACTCAGCTTTTCTGGATGTGTTGTTTGTTCGAGAGTGGAAATTTCCGTTATAGTTGCATTGTTGAAGGGTGTTCCAAAAATTGAGTTTTTAATGTCTGGTATGACAGAAGTCTACAATGAAAAAATTTAAAAAAAATGAATCATAATCGTACGACTTAAGATTCTCTGTTGAAAATGCTAAGAAATCGGAGAAATCCGCATTAGTAATAAAATCAGGTTTAGGATTTATTCACCCTAACGAATTTGCCCATAAAATATCTGGGAATTTCTTGGAAAATGCAGTTCTAGTCGTGGATAAAGATAGAGCTTGTGAAAATCACCCAAGTCACATTTCCCGACTAAATCCAAACCCACTACAACTCAACCATAGGTGTTCGTTTGTAGACAATTTAGAAATCCTAAAATATATGTGTACATATAACTTATTGATAAATGATTGATCTTCGTATAATCTTCAATAAATCGAAAATCTTCGCAAAGACTTTCAGGAAATGCATGACCTTTCCCACACATTGCCTATAATGAATAGTTTATGTATGGCTTTAATAAATATGTGGAAAGTATATCTTCCACATGTCCACTTCTTAAAGAGCCTTCATACAGTTTTTCTGTAGATGCACTGCATAACTTCTATAGATGGAGGACTTTTAAAGGATATTTCAGATATGCAATCCCTGTATGTTAAAAATCGTGATTTCAATAGGCGGACATTGTTACATCGATATAGGAATTTATTCTGGTCTAGAATATATATTCCCTATAAGGTTTTGGGTGCTGCAAACGAATTGATAAACTTCATATATTCTGCTCCTTATGGTGAAGGGTATACTTAGAGGTATGAGTGGCCTCTTTGCATTAGTCTTGGGCCATCTCGTTCAGTACAGCGATCGAACGAACTAGGTCATTTTTTTAAAATTGAACTAGGTCGTTCACTTCATTTAGTTGCCTTATATCGATCAAATGGTCACTCAGTTCAATAGGTTTTGCATTTAAGTTGCCAGTTCCATCAACCGCAAAGAATGATGATCTTTCTCAATTATTCGAAGAACTTGATTATCTATTTTCTGCACTCCGTTATAGTCGGCTGCTAATTTGTTTGCACTACAGTTGTTGCTCCGGACACCTGTGCCACTTTTTCCGGGTTTTCCAGCTCCCTTCTACCGGCTGTCTTTGGGATTCAGTTAAAGCAAATGAGTGCTATCCTTTTTAATATCGCTTCAAATTATTTACTGTCCCCCTACCTATGTTTAATACAATTCTGTGTCGTTCAGTGACCGACGACGTTTGGCAAACAAAATCGTTCATGAACGACAATAATAAACATTGAACTATGTTGTTCACACGTTTGGTGGACTGAATCGTTCACGAATGTCACAAGACTACTTTGCATTGTAGCTGTTTGGTATACAATTCCGGCCAGAGCACCTATGTTCGTTTGAGGTTAGTACGTAAGTATTATAAATATATTTAGTATAAATATTTCAAGTTAGCTATACGTTTTCATTGCCCCTTTTTAATTATTCTATTTTTCGGGTTACAGTTCTAGTTGAAGCCATAATGCATAGTTTTTAGTGAGTTGGTTTTGTCCTCTGCTAAGCTGAGGCACTTATTGTTAAGGGCAAAGTAGGCGCATGATAAGATTTGAAGTAATTTAGGTTTAAGCCGTTTAACCTATAATAGATGTAAAATTTGGATCAATAAAATGGTTGTAGGCTAAAAAAGGCGAAAAATATTATGTCGATCGAGAATTGTCAGTCCTTAAACAAAATTATCGGACACACATTTCGAAATTTTCTTTAAAACAAAAATCATCTTTGGAGATCTGCTTTTTTTTAATTTTCTTTAAGAGACCCATATTGGTGTTCTGCAAGATGTGTAAAATATATTCTTTAAAAAATAAAATCGTAATGTCTGATCTTTAAAAATTAGGAGAATGGTAAATCCTTAAAAAATACCTTTTTTAAATCCGCCCGTATAGCTTTAGCTCATAGTCTTCAATTCTTTCCAGCTCACTTTCTCAGTTATCTCCAAAATTTTCTCACGCTATGAAGATCTGACGCAACATTAGAGGTTTTTTGTGCAGAATGCACTCATTTGTTTTCAGATATGCAACAATTCGAATTAATTAAAAGAATCCAGGAAACGTCTTAGAATTATCCTGTGTATCTGCACATTGTAAAAATTCTTGAAAAAATCTCGGAGAGGGTAATTTTATTCTTTGCTTAAAATGTCTTCAAAGAAAAAAAAACATCCATACAACAGCTGACTACAAGAAAGCGAAGGAAAACTGGTTTTCTGGAAACCAGTCACCCTGGCGGTGAACCCGGGGATGAAAGGATATTTTTAAATAAACATCCTTTACAACCAGAAAATTCATTTTGCATTACAAAAGGACGCAAAGGAATTCGTCTTGAAACTGCCTGCGAATTCTGTTTTCCTATTAATGACAACACATTAGAGAACATTCTTAAAAATGGCCAGGTGTTCTAGTATATGACAGAAATATATGAGATATTCTGCATTTTAACCCCTATTTTTCAACAGCTGAAACGATTTTGATTCTGCGCAATTTTCTTTTATGTGCATATTTACTAGATGTCCTTCTTAGATGATGCCACATGCGAGAGTATATTCCTTTGAACAAAAGAACTGATCTTTTTTTTTTTGAAATTCGTCATAGGGGGATGTTCATTGCAACAGCTGAGTGCTGTTTTTCTTACACACACATTCATTTGATCTTAAGGAAGCATCCCTTGCGACCTTTCTTCCTTCTTTCCTGTCTACCTTCCCCTGAAATTATCACGATAAAACAATGAACCTTTTTGGAAACCGGAAGTGCAATTGTTTTATTGGGAATTCAATAGATCTTAAGAAATTACAACAAAAATCAAATTGTCTTGAAACTTTCTAAATTTTCTGATAACCTGGTCACACCAAGACGTTGTGAAACATTCCATAAAAACTCCAGATGTTTCATATGCTATAAATAGATAGGGAGAATATTTTAGGAATTTCAAGACAAGACTTTCAAGACTTTTGTTATAATTTTGAAAGAAATGTTTAAGGAAACCCTCTCCCCTTCTAATATATTTTAGGAATAATAAGAAGAAAATTAATGCCTTCCATCCCTTATTTCCAGCGTACTGGAATGAAAAGCATGTTTGTGATGTTTTGCGAAATATAAAGGATAATGGAAGACTTCAACTCTCATATGTCCTTATATTATTCAGTTGTTTTTATGTGCCATTGATCATCTTATAGAACATCTTGCGGTCTCTTTAGAGTTCTGAGAGCCTCATACAAACCAAATGTCGATCTTTACCTGGACTAGAGTTTCGTTTATGGGATGGAAGGAAGGAATATCCTTCAATAAGTTTAATGGTCTTTTAGTTTTTTCTTGTATATATTTTTACGTTTATGTTGTAGTTTTAATATTTCTGTTATCCTGTTAATATGACATGTCTCACAATATATCGGAATAAAATAGTTTCTCACGCTACTCGTTTTTGATTTATTTTCTTTGTAAAGATTTCTAGGAAAGTTAAAGCCCTAAATTCCATGAAATATTAAAATGCAACAAATTCAGCAGCTGAAGTATGCTCTTTTTCAAAACAGAAGGAAAATTCATCTTAAAATAGGCTTATTTGATTTATTTGCTTCTCACTGAGACTTTCAGCTGGATATAAAACAAACATTATCTAGAATTTTGGAACATATACACAAGGGTAAGAGTCCACACAAAGGATCATTTCTGTTGTAAGATGAAAGGTGTATTTTCAGCAAAGACACCTTGTGCGAGGACCGCCCGCACAAACAGCACAATGTGGTTACTCCTCTTTTATATGCCGAAAATTCTATAGAAAACAGTTGGCTTTGATTTTATTTTATAAAACACCTTTAGCAGGTGAATGTGGCGTGCTGTTTCATCTTCAGCTAAAGATCAATCAGGTCTCCGACTACTATTATTATCTAGACTATGAATAAAAAAGTAGCATTACTTTGAAAACCACACACATTTATTGTCAAAAAGGCAAATTCCTGTTATCACTAAAATGACTGGTGTGTATGCATTACAGCATGCCACATTGTGCAAGGATATTTCATAAAGAATCCTTCAAATGTTTCAATACAAAACATTTGTCAGGATTTATTTGATAATTAAATATGTCCTCATGGCAGGTGTAGGTTTCCTTCTGTTGAATCTCCGGCGGAGGGTTTTAGCTGCAGGTGGTTTACAAAATAGACATAGCAAATAATAAAGCAAAGGACAATGTTATCCTGTACATAAATTCCTTTTTCATATATTGTGTTTCTTAAGAAGTACGTGTCTAACAAGCCACATCATGATTGTATGTCCTCTTCATTTGGATTTTTAGAATTTATTTACTACATTCATTATAGAACTGCAACACCTTTTTTTTTTAAACGCTTCTAACGCCTAAAAAACGGATTTTAATTTTCTGTAGTCTAAAAAGGCATTTTAAGGCCTTTAAACGCTTCTAACGCTTATAAAACGCATTTTAATTTTCTGTGGTCTAAAAAGGCATTTTAAGGCCTTTAAACGCTTCTAACGCCTAAAAAACGCATTTTAATTTTCTGTGGTCTTTTAAGGCATTTTAAGGCCTTTAAACGCTTCTGACGCCTAGAAAACGCATTTTAATTTTCTGTGGTCTAAAAAGGCATTTTATGGCATTTAAACGCTTCTAACGCCTAGAAAACGCATTTTAATTTTGTGTGGTCTAAAAAGCCATTTTAAGGCCATTAAACGCTTCTAACGCCTAAAAAACGCATTTTAATTTTCTGTGATCTAAAAAGGCATTTTAAGGCCTTTAAAGGCTTCTAACGCTTAAAAAACGCATTTTAATTTTCTGTGGTCTAAAAAGGCATTTTAAGGCCCTTAAACGCTTCTAACGCCTAAAAAAACGCATTTTAATTTTCTGTGGTCTAAAAAGGCATTTTAAGGCCCTTAAACGCTTCTAACGCTTAAAAAACGCATTTTAATTTTCTGTGGTCTAAAAAGGCATTTTAAGGCCTTTAAACGCTTCTAACGCTTAAAAAACGCATTTTAATTTTCTGTGGTCTAAAAAGACATTTTAAGGCCTTTAAACGCTTCTAACGCCTAAAAACGCATTTTAATTTTCTGTGGTCTAAAAAGACATTTTAAGGCCTTTAAACGCTTCTAACGCCTAAAAAACGCATTTTAATTTTCTGTGGTCTAAAAAGGCATTTTAAGGCCTTTAAACGCTTCTAACGCCTAAAAAACGCATTTTAATTTTCTGTGGTCTAAAAAGACGTTTTAAGGCCTTTAAACGCTTCTAACGCCTAGAAAACGCATTTTAATTTTCTGTGGTCTAAAAAGGCATTTTAAGGCCTTTAAACGCTTCTAACGTCTAAAAAACGCATTTTAATTTTCTGTGGTCTAAAAAGGCTTTTTAAGGCCTTTAAACGCTTCTAACGCCTAAAAAACGCATTTTAATTTTCTGTGGTCTAAAAAGGCATTTTAAGGCCTTTAAACGCTTCTAACGCCTAAAAAACGCATTTTAATTTTCTGTGGTCTAAAAAGGCATTTTAAGGCCTTTAAACGCCTAAAAAACGCATTTTAATTTTCTGTGATTTAAAAAGCATTTTAATTTTCTGTGGTCTAAAAAGGCATTTTAAGGCCTTTAAACGCTTCTAACGCCTAGAAAACGCATTTTAATTTTCTGAGGTCTAAAAAGGCATTTTAAGGCCTTTAAACGCTTCTAACGCCTAGAAAACGCATTTTAATTTTCTGTGGTCTAAAAAGGCATTTTAAGGCCTTTAAACGCTTCTAACGCCTAAAAAACGCATTTTAATTTTCTGTGGTCTAAAAATGCATTTTAAGGCCTTTAAACGCTTCTAACGCCTAAAAAACGCATTTTAATTTTCTGTGGTCTAAAAAGGCATTTTAAGGCCTTTAAACGCTTCTAACGCCTAAAAAACGCATTTTAATTTTCTGTGGTCTAAAAAGGCATTTTAAGGCCTTTAAACGCTTCTAACGCCTAAAAAACGCATTTTAATTTTCTGTGGTCTAAAAAGGCATTTTAAGGCCTTTAAACGCTTCTAACGCCTAAAAAACGCATTTTAATTTTCTGTGGTCTAAAAAGGCATTTTAAGGCCTTTAAACGCTTCTAACGCCTAAAAAACGCATTTTAATTTTCTGTGGTCTAAAAAGGCATTTTAAGGCCTTAAACGCTTCTAACGCCTAGAAAACGCATTTTAATTTTCTGTGGTCTAAAAAAGGCATTTTAAGGCCTTTAAACGCTTCTAACGCCTAAAAAACGCATTTTAATTTTCTGCTAAAAAGGCATTTTAAGGCCTTTAAACGCTTCTAACGCCTAAAAAACGCATTTTAATTTTCTGTGGTCTAAAAAGGCATTTTAAGGCCTTTAAACGCTTCTAACGCCTAAAAAACGCATTTTAATTTTCTGTGGTCTAAAAAAGGCCTTTAAACGCTTCTAACGCCTAAAAACGCATTTTAATTTTCTGTGGTCTAAAAAGGCATTTTAAGGCCTTTAAACGCTTCTAACGCCTAAAAAACGCATTTTAATTTTCTGTGGTCTAAAAAGGCATTTTAAGGCCTTTAAACGCTTCTAACGCCTAAAAAACGCATTTTAATTTTCTGTGGTCTAAAAATGCATTTTAAGGCCTTTAAACGCTTCTAACGCCTAGAAAACGCATTTTAATTTTCTGTGGTCTAAAAAAGCATTTTAAGGCCTTAAAAACGCTTCTAACGCCTAAAAAACACATTTTAATTTTCTGTGGTCCAAAAAGGCATTTTAAGGCCTTTAAACGCTTCTAACGCCTAGAAAACGCATTTTAATTTTCTGTGGTGTATAAAGGCATTTTAAGGTCTTTAAACGCTGTTGGGTTTCTTTGATCAATCATCCAACAACATGAACATTTTCTTCTTCATCATTCAGGTAAAGATCAATTCCTTCGGTATATTAGGCTCTCATAAAATTAAGATGGATTCCAGACATTACCTAAAAGATTACATGTAAACAATAAGGAAATAATTATACCTCTTACCACCATGTGGCGTTCTCTTATAATAATCTTGGAATAAACATTAGGGATGCAATTTAAGAAATCATTTATTAAGCATTCTTGAAGACACATTACTTGTCAGGGTGCGAACGAACGAACCATCTGCCGATTTTTCGGAATATTCCACAATGTCTTGGCATTAATAGGCTGGCAGGAATTTTAGGTAGTTACAAGACAAAATTCTTTGTTTAATTTTCAAAATACTGGAATTCCAAAGGCACTTCCACATTTCTTGATGCGAAAGATGTTCATAGTTGTCCAAATGTTTCTTTTGTCATCACGGAAGGGATGGTTACAAAAGATCAGTTTTCTTTTTTTTTTTTTTAATTTATACTCAGCTGTTGCCCTTGTTCAACCCCTGAAATGTATTGTCTAAGATTCTGAAATGAATGAAATCTTAAACAATACATCTTAGGGATGAGGATGCAAATAATGCAGACTAAAACAATGAGGCTATCAATGTCTTGTGCTAAGAACATCTGTGTGCGTGTGTGTTTTTTGCCGCCAAAATTTGAAACCAAATACATATCGTGGGAACTATTTTTTGGTATCATTTCAACTGATTGTTCTACTAATTATTCATTCGTACCTACAATTTTCCAATGAAATGTGTCTAAAAGTCCAATAATCTCCATATAGAAATTTGGCAGTACTTAAAATGGAGCAGGACGTTCATATGGAGCAAAAAATTTGCTGCGAGGTTGCCCTTTGGCTTCTAAAAATATCACATTACAAAAGCTTAAATTGGAACATATTAAAATATTACCTATATTGTAATATACCTCGGAGAATATGTAATTCAGGCCCTTATATGGGAAAACATCAAAACATACGAGGGCAGTTCGGAAAGTTCTTAGCCTAGCACAAAAAGCGCGGTATAAACAGAAAAAATTTGAGTTTTTTGAAAACTTCCATATTTGTTATGAATACAAGTTAAATTTGGTTTCGGTCAGGCATTTTTGTGCTAGGCTAAGAACTTTCCGAACTGCCTTCGTATGTTTTGATGTTTTTCCATATAAAGGCCTAAATTACATCTTCATAACAGAGATGGAAGATTCCAAAACATTTAACTTTTTTCTGTTTATACCGCGCTTTTTGTGCTAGGCTAAGAACTTTCCGAACTGACCTCGTAGACACATATTGGATGTATTTTTTCCTTAAGAACAAAAAAATCGAATTAAATGAAACGGGATATGATAATATGGACCAAATTTCAGTTTTCCAGTTGAAAAAAGGATTAACCCTTTAAAACAACCAAAAATAAGGAGCGGGAGTTTTATATGGTTTATATGTGAAAATATCGATTTGTAACGAAATATCGATTTTTCTCCCAGCAAATCTTTTATTCTCTCTGAAACTGTGATGCAAAATTACAACCACTTCGATTTTGTTTGAGTATATTTCAAATAACTTTTCAAAAATCTAGAAATTGGTAACAATCGATATTTTTCCATTGGGCGCCATTTAAAAAAAGTAAACGTTGAGTCATTTTGAAAAATTACCATTGGTCTTAGAACACGTAACAACAAACGACAACCCCGTTTATTTTATTAGAATTCATTTCATATAACCCGAAAGTGCAATACTTACTTCCAAAATCCTAAAAGCTAAATCCTATAGCTAAACTTTGAATTGTATTGAAAAATTACCATCACTCTATGAACTCGTAAGACCAAATTATAATCACTTCATCTTTGATTTTATATAATACAAATGTACAATACTTACTTCCACAGCCCTAAAAATTGTTAAAAATCGATATTCTTCCATTGGGCGCCATTTACAATAACTAAATGTTGTGCGTAGTCGTGTTGAAAATTTACCAGTTGTCAATTTTATTTGTATCACCACAAATTTATGGATTTCCTTCTTTCCCCCCACATTATAGAATTAGAAAGCATGCGCAAATAGTGGCAGCTGACATTACCGATCGATATGACAACTGTTACACACAAAATACAGTGCATGGCAAAAGATTGTTGAAGCGATTTAAAAAAAAAACCTTTAATGCATTTTAAATATACATATTTTCCCTTTAAAATTTCGATTTTTATATTATTATTAATATATTTATATATTAAGGGATTTTATTCATGGTATATTTTTTCACTTTTTTGAAATATGTATAGTCTGATTTTTTCTCCACATATTACAAATATATTTTTTAATCATCAAAATTGAATATTCTTAGTGCGCAGGAGTAGTGAGGCTTTTAAATTGATTCTCTCATAGGTGTGAAACTGACCTCTCGTAATATAGATCGATAACAGCTGATACAATAATTCTCAAACACGTTAAATAGAATGTACAAAATATTTCAGGCAATGTCCAATAAATTCTGAGCACCTGCTACACATAATGTAAAAAATCGATGATTTTAGTTTTTAGTGTGAATTTGCATAAAAAATTGAAATATTATTGAACATGCGTACTGAGAGAGATTCCGATACTACGAGTATAAATTTTATTAATACCATGACAATCGATCGATATGGCATGTAAATAACTGGTGTTGTAATGTATATAGGGTTGGTATATGCGGTAAATATTGTTATGAAATTCTGACTTCCTAGTATACCGTAATACTAAAATCGATAAATCGGAAATGGATACATTAATTCACATTTAGAGAAACAAATTTCTCTACACAAATCTAAGCAAATAATTTATACTTTATAGACTTTTCAGAGAAATTGATAGAATTATTTTGAAAATCAATATATTTCGGGCTGTTGGGATGTTATATAACTCCTTGTTCCTGTTCTCAAAGAACTTAAGAATTCTCTAAATAAATTGGTCGTCCAATACTAGGCATCAAAATTTGCATTGGTTATTGCAGTTTTAGGGAAAGTTAGGGGAAGGAAGCAGTTTAATGCGAAGTCCTCATTCCACTTAAGCAAAACACAGTTATAGATTTCCTATAGTTTCCATATGGAGATGAAGAGTTCATTTATGAACCATGTTTTCAATTTATCGATTTCATATTCTGGTTTACTTTAAATACTCTCCCCCCAAAATATAAAACAATACTCAAACCAATTTATTTAAGAGACAGACATGCGCGGAAATGCGATTTCGTCACATTGCCGATCGATATGACAACTGTTACACACAAAATACAGTGCATGACAAAAGTTTGTTGCAGAGATTTAAAAAACATCTTAGATTGGTACGTTCTAATTATAGATTTCTATTTATATGTGATTTTAAATTAATATATATATTTATTAACATATTAATTAATTTTAATTTAAGGAAGAAACAATACAAGGCATTTTAGTAAGGTCATTCAGGAAGATCAGCTGATTTCCTAGCTGATCAGCTGATTCACTAGTTTGTTGTAAAAATACATCATTGTTCTTCAACTTATGTAAACTTGTAGAATGTAACAATTTTTGGATTGAACATTAGAAAAAATGAGCCTCGTTATAATGTGACCTTATTATTACACCTTGAAACATTATTTATTAATTTTAATAACATTTAAATATTTTCTGTCTGTCTTTTTATACCCCATTTTTTTCATATTTTGTCTGCAACTGTTAAACATAATTATTTTTAGTGCGCAGTAGCAATTCGGGGCAGTGAGAGCATTGAATGCAAATATTATTTCCTCATAGGTATAATACTGACCTCCCGTAATATAGATCGATAACAGCTGATGGATGTAATATTTCTCAAACCCTTTCAAGAGAGTATGACCAGAAATATATAAAAGACTATGTGCAAGAAATTCTGAGCATCTGTTAGACATTGTGTAAAAAATCAATGATTTCGGATTTGATTGGTCAAATTTCTAAAACTGAATTTTAATATATGAACATGCGTACTGAGAAAATATTATACTACGAGTAAAATTATAATAAATACTACGACAATCGATCGATATGGAAAATAGCTGGTATTGTAATGACACATCTTATGAAATATGCGGCAAATATTGCTACAGAATTCTGATTTCTTGGTATACCATAATATGGAAATCGATAAATCGAAAATGTATGCACTTGCCTATAATAAAGAACCAAGGCGTAACACAGAAGCATTTCTCTATACGAATTCATACTTTGTTACCTTTTATAAGTTTTTCTGAGTACCAGACAATACTTAGCTCACTCTCAGTGCGCAGTAGCAATTCAGGGTAGTGAGAGCATTGAATGCAAATATTATTTCCTCATAGGTATAATAGTAACCTCTCGTAATATAGATCGATAACAGCTGATGGATGTAATATTTCTCAAACCCTTTTGAAGAGAACATAACCTGCAAAATATAGCTGAGTATGTGCAAGAAATTCTGAGCGTCTGTTACACATAAAAAAATCAATGATTTTGGACCGTTAAATGAAATTCCTAAAAAAATAATTTGAAAAATTACGAACATGCGTACTGAGAGAATATTATACTACGAGTACAATTATTCTAAATATTGCGACAATCGATCGATATGATACAAAAATAGCCGACATTGTAATGACGCATCTTATGAAATATGCGGTAAATATTGCTATGGAATTCTGATTTCTTGGTATACCATAATTCAAGAATCGATGAATCGAATATGTGGAAAAAATTGTCTTATAACAATAAATTTGTCTATTAACAACTGATGTACATCGAAGTGGAACTCCACTTAAAAAATTTAAATATTTGATAAGAAATACTTAAAATCTTTTCAAAATTTTCTATTCTTCTATAATAATAGACATTAAAATTAATAAAAATGTTAGTTTTAGATTAAGAACTTAATTTCCTATTTTATATAAAGTACATTTTTTAAATTCAATTATATTTGTTAAATACCTCGCTAGGGTATGACCCATTCACTCCAGGCTATAGAAACATTTATTGCCTACAAAACAATATAAAAAATCGCCGTATTGACAAATATCTTGTTCTCATAGCTAAAGTACTGACCTCTTGTACTATATAGTAGATCGATAACAGCTGATATATAAATACACCCACCAACTTTCAGAATATGAGGTGTGCAAGAAATCCTGTGTATCTGTTACACATTTTGTAAAAAATCAATGAGTTTGGATTCGTCTATTTCCAAAGCATGAGAAGAGACGCAGCTTTTAAAAATAAAATTGGTTTTAACTAGCATGCGCAGTAAAAGATTGAGTGTGAGAAATGAGTACAAATATTATAAATACTATGGTAATCGATCGATATGACACATGTTCCAAATAACCGGCATTTCATAAGCAACTATGATTGCTATAAAATTCTGAACTCCTGGTATACCATAATACTGAAATCGATAAATCGAATATGGTGGATACGATTGTATTTCCTTTATAAAGCCCCATTGTAAATAGGAGTATATGTGAGAGTAAGTAGACATATAGTAACCAATTTTATATTGAAATGAAAGAAAATATGTCGATGTTTCTCAATCTTCATAGAATTTTCTGAGGAACTCATAGTGTTTGTTTGAAAAATCGATATCAGTAGTAGCAGTTAGTTCAAACTGTTTCATTTAAATACAGATGAATTTAAAGTCGTTCATTGGACATTTTATTTTGAAGTGAATTTTTATAAAAGTTCCACATTCTCTTTTCACCATGGTAAACACAGTGTCATTACACCAACTTCCATATGGAGAGATAAAGCATGAAATAATTATACATATGTTAAATTTATCGATTTCAACTTATGGTTTACTTTAGAAAATTTACTCCCCCAAAATATAAAACAATACTCAAATCAAATAATTTCAAAGACATGCGCCGAAATTCGACTTCGTCATATTACCGATCGATATGACAACTGTTACACACAAAATACAGTGAATGGCAAAAGTTTGTGGCTGTACTAAAAAAATTAAATGCGTTTGTTTTAATATTAATTTTCTGTTTTTCTGCGATGTTAAATAATTATTCATATAATAAATCGTTATCTGTGCAAAAAGCCTTATTTTAATTTTAAGGATGTTTTCTACATTCACTTTATTAATATTTTGTCTGAAACTGTAAAAAATTGAATATTCTAAGTGCGCAGAAGCAGTTCAGAGTAGAAAGGGCACTGACTACTAATATTATTATTTCCTCATAGGTATGATACTGACCTCTCATAATATAGATCGATAACAGCTGATAAATACAATAATTCTCCAACCCTATCAAGAGAATATGACCTGCAAAATGCAGTAGACTATGTGCTAGAAATTCTGAGCATCTGTTACACATAATGTGAAAAATCAATGATTTTAGGCTGTTAAATCAAATATAAGGATAAGCAAGAGTGACGTTGAGGGATTTAAGGAGACTGAGTGATACTATGAGTACGGTAATGGATCGATATGACATCTGTTGCAAATATGCGGTATTGTAATGCCATATGTTATGAAACTTGCGGCAAATATTGCTACGGAATTCTTAATTCCTGGTATACCATAATTCAAGAATCGATAAATCGAAAATGTATTTCAATATGAGCCATGTATGTACATCTTTGGTAATATAATATGGATCGATAATATATGTCGCACGAATTCTCCAACTCATTACACTGTAAAAAATATAACAGATTCCTTACAAGGTATTCTGAACACCTGGTATGCATTGTGTGAAAAATCAATGAATTCGGATTTTGTTTTCAAATCAAACTGTGACAGATTCCCATTTAGAAATACGGATAGAATATAATAATATTTGATATTGACTGTAATTTTATGTTTTGGATTTTCAGTGGGTAGAACAGCTTCCCCCCAAAAAATTATTAATTAATATTGATCCATGTTTTGGGGTAGTCCCCATGTACCCACAATTATTAGGTTTATTGACGATTTTTCAATCGATGTGGCTGTAATTTGTATGTGAAGGGTTATGGAAGGCTGACATACAAATAGACGAACAATTATGAGGAATGCCGCTCCATTGTTTGTATTTTGATGGATGTAGCGGTCTTTTCCCATTGTATTGGCTTTAATTTAGCTTTCCGGAATATTGAAGGGCAAAACACATGTTTGCGAAAAAATTCTATCTATAGTTCCAAAGGTTGACATAGCCTGAGTTTTTCCTTGTTTTTAGTTCGGTATGCACAAGGTCCTAGTACAACTTTTGAATGTCCACCACATTGTGTAGGAATTAAAAATGCAATCTTGCAGTACTTAACCACGTTTTTAATTCTTTATATAATAAAATATATTTATCATTATAACATTTATTAATAATTTCGTTTTCAAACTTTTTAAAAACTACTATTTATGTGCTCCTGGTAAAATCTGCGTGAGAATATCGATTTGGATTTGCTGTGACTGAAATTCTTCTTTCTTCATTCATCTGGGTTTCCAATATTTAAAGAAATTGATTATTTCAATTTTGTTAACCACCCAATATAAATATACACCTTCATCAATTTTAGGGCGCAAACTCCATGGAGTTGTGGTATGGGGAAATAACGGCGTTGGAGTATATGAACAGGGAAAGGTTTATTCCCAAAACTAACGCATGCCTATACATATTGATTATTAATACATTTGTTAATTGGTCTATAAGGAAATACAGTGGAATTCGTTTATAGTCAATTTTACATATAAAGCAGAATTTCAGATATACCTCGTTGTTTTATTTTTACTATACAAATTACAGATATAAACCAAAGAACAATGGACTTTATCTGCAATTTTACTATATTTGTAATCGACTATAAGTGAACTCCACTGTACTTTTTTGGAACAAAATTTTGCCATTATATACTCCTTTTTCTAAGAAATTAATTATACTTCTAGAAATTATTTTATTTTTTATCGGAATATAAGGTTAATCTAACCAAATGTATAACTTATACGTATACGTAAGAAAAAAAAATAAAAATGAAAAAAATAATGAATAAATTATAAATAATTATAAGTTTACTTGATTTGGAATGCATTTCAAGGTACCACTGTGATTATGACTGATATCAGCTGTATTTAACTATGGTGTTTCCCAAAATCGATCTAAACCTGCTGACATAAAATCTATACATACCTTTTACAGCTCATATTTCGTGGCGGATTCATATTACGCATATTCCATGAGAAATGTAATTTTTCTTACATAATCGATCGATTGACAACTGTTGCCCATTTACCGGTAAATTTCAAACACCATATGCGACTCTCAAATACCGCTCTGAAATCAATATTTAATACACGAAAATAATACGCAGACGCTAAACATGAAAAATTGAGCAGAGTAGAAAAACAATTTGAAATGTTTGCTATTTAAAATTTCTGGAGTCCTCATAGGACATTTCAGAAAAAATCGATTGCAAATCTGTGCCTTTAAATGTGAATGTGAAATTTTTATAGGTTATGATGTGGCACTTTATAATTTGATACGGAGTGATACAAGTTTTAGGTAATATATAATATATAATTTTTTTAATTATTCTTCGATTTAAATATGAATAGCAAATATAGATAAAAATAAATTAATTTATATATTTTTGTTTATTTTTTTAATATTATTAATTGGCAATTTTTCGTTATCATAATGGTAATTTAAGTTTATACACAGCTCCGTTTTTATTGACTTCATCAATGGGGAATTATGATTCCCAATGAAAACACTCAGATATTTCCCATTATACCCTTCCAGAGATACAATATGCCTTAATAGCATGCGCCAGCCAGGAGAACTCCATGCCACATTGGCGATCGATATGACAACTGTTACACACAAACACAGTGTTCTGCTAAGGAATGTTATAGGGATATATTTTACATTGAAAAATACATTATAAAAAATCCAACCCTATAAAAATATTTTAAGGAAATCCTAGCCTATTGATAAGCCAAAAAAAAATATTTAAAAAAACTAGGTCTATTTATAGGCCATACAAATATATTTAAAAATCGACGCCTATGGATAGGAAATAAAAAATAAATGCGAAATAAAAATATATTTTTATTGATAGGCCATGAAAATCATTTAAAAAATAATCACCATCACACCTACTCACAATCCCAGCTTAATATAATCCTCGCTTAATATTGGGTACCAAAAAATATTTTTTAAAAAATCCACACCTAATATTGGATACCAAAAAGGCACGCCTATTGATAAACCATGAAAAAATTTTAATATATTTTTTTAAAAATCTATTAAAATTTGTCTTTATAATTTAAAAATAAGTAATCCTTTAAAATCTTCTGGGTGCCAATGCAAAAGTGTAATTTTTTATCACGCATGTGGGAAGAGAGAACAAGTATTTCTTCGCAATATTTAATCGATATTGACATCCAAAGATATGGGACTTCTTCATACCATTCTGAATACTGGGTATTCCATCATTCTGAAATCAATAATTTGTCATGGAGAATATTACAAAATAAAATGCGCAGCTGCCACAAATCGGTAGTTGGGGTCAATGGGATATGAACAAAATTCTGATGGGGAAAAATATACTGGCGACTACTGACACATGTTTCTGATTACTTGGAATCTGACTTATGAAAAATCGATGACAATTTTTAGTGCACCTCCATCGCTAATGTGGAAAATATTTTGTGTATACGTTTTTAAAATCGTTTAAGCCATTTCTATCGATTTTAAGGCAAATATTCAGGGTCTACATATAATGATAATAATTTAGAAGTTAACAGTTTGTTCTGATTGCCTGGTAAATGACTATTGGAAAAACTATGGAAATTTAGAGACGGTTCTTATTCGCTCGTTGATATCAATCGATTCACTCTGGATTTCAATATAAAAAATGAAGCTATAGCCCATGTTATGTCTTCCTGGTATTCACAATGCAGAGTACAATCGATTGCTTGTGTCGATGTCGATAACCTATAAATAAATATTGTTTAAAGAAGTCATAGCAGTTTTTCGGTGAAATTTTTATTAACATAAATAGTTTTTAATCACATTTTATAATAAACTTTCAAATTGCCATTTTCCAAAACCGGCAAGAAGAATCGAAATTGTTCTCGTTATTGTTTATTATTGGTAAAAATCAATAACTGCTATTCTAGGGGTGCTGTCAATAACAGCTGGGCCCATTCAACTTCTGTCAATAGTACCCCATACTATTGAATAAAATACTATTTTGGGTATTGAAAAGCATGCGTCAAGTGAACACCTGGTCACGTTGCCGATCGATATGACAACTGTTACACACTGAGACAGTGCAGGGGAAAGGATTGTTATGAGATAGATAGCTACAGATATCAGGCGTAGATTTTTTTTTAAATTTTTCATAGTCTATAGGCTTAGATTTGTAAAAAATTATTTTTCATAGTCTATAGGCTTAGATTTTTTAAAAATTATTTTTCATAGTCTATAAGCGTAGATTTTTTTAAAAATTATTTTTCATGGTCTATAGGCGTACATTTTTTTAAAAATATTGTTCATAGTCTATAAGCGTAGATTTTTTAAAAATAATTTTTCATAGTCTATAGGCATTGATTTTTTAAAAATTATTTTTCATATTTAGGCGTAGATTTTTTAAAAATATTTTTCATAGTCTATAGGCGTAGATTTTTTAAAAATTATTTTTCATAGTCTATAGGCGTTGATTTTTTAAAAATTATTTTTCATATTTAGGCGTAGAATTTTTACAAATATTTTTCATAGTCTATAGGCGTAGATTGTTTAAAAAAAATTCCATCGTCTATCTATAGGCGTACATTAATAAAACATTTTAATTAATTAATTAAAACTATTAATTTGGAAATTCATATTTGTTCATGAATACTTTTCTCGATATAAAAAATTCTCAATATCTGTCGAAAAATTCCTGAATAAAATATTTTATGTTAACTTTCTATTTTTTCTTAAAACTTAGTATATGATTTTCAAAAAAATCGATTGAAACCATAGTCAGTAATTAATTCACTGCGCAGAATCGTTAAACTGCGGTATGAGAAGCCCAGTATGAAACACATTTTTTCAGAGAAATGTAACTGACCTGCTTCAAAATCGATCGATAACAGCTGTTATAGACAATTTATTCACAAGAATGCTATTTTTGGAAGAGCAATTTTGCAGTTTTCTAATTTGTCTGTGCACCTGGTATTCAGTGCACAGAAAATCAATATTGTGAGGGATATTATAATGAAGAAAGAAATACGGATTGGCTTTTAATATTTTATTGATTGTTTGATTTTATAAGCGTACATTTTTATAAATATTTTCATTGAGTTATATATTATTCGTTATATGCTATAAAGAAAATATAAATTACTTTTAATTAGGAAATTCATATTTGTAAATTAATACTTTTTATAGCTATAGAAAATATTTTGTGTGCATCTGCCAAAAATCCTTGAAGAAAATATTTTTTTGTGAACTTCCTACTTTTTCTCAAAACTTGGTATATGATTTTCAAAAAATCGATTGAAATTGTATCGTATAGCTTTAGTCACACAACAACCGTAATGTAAAATGTACTGTACTTTGTGAGAATTTAGTCAATATTTCAATGCGCAGAATCGATAAACTGCGGTATGAGAACCCCCATATTTAAAAATATTTTTTAGAGAAATATAACTGACCTGCTTCAAAATCGATCGATAACAGCTGCTATGTAGACAATATACTCAACCAAAGCCTATTTTTGAAAGTAATATTTTGCAGTTTCTGTGCACCTTGTATCCATTGCACAGAAAATCAATATTTGTGAGGGATATTACATGAGTCATCATGAAGAAAGAATATTTGAATATATTTGAAATTAGGAGTGACTATCAAGAATATCAAATGAAATGTATTTTGTAAGTTGTTGACAACTTCAAATATTCATTTCTAATAAAAAGAAATAATTATATGTCATATTTTTTTATAAATATATATTTCTTTATATCGTTAGCTAAAATGCAAAAAGGCGTAACAAACAAAAAATTGAAAATTGACTATTTGAATGTCAACACATGTAGTTTACTGACATTCACAATATTCATTCAAAAAGTCAATTTTCAATTTTTTGTTAGTTACGCCTTTTTGCATTTTAGCTAACGATATGTTAATTTAATTATTTTTTGTCTAGAATTATTTTTCTATTTTATATTTCAAATAGAAATAAAGGTTTTGATAGTATTTATTATAAAAATATTTACTTATTTTTAATTATCTTTCTTCTTTGTTAATATAATATTTACAATTAATAATTAATAATAATTAATAATATTTACATTTATTTCAAATTATTGGGAAAAAGCAATAACTGCCCTGTCAGTGTTACTGTAATAGACAGCTACCCCGTTATTGACTTCATCAATGGCGAATTATGATTCCTAAATAAAATCACCCACATATTTTCCATTATCCCTCTCCAGAGTTACAATATACCTAAATAGCATGCGTCAGCCAGGAGAGCTCCTAGGCACATTGGCGATCGATATGACAACTGTTACACACTAACACACAGTGCGTCACAAAGGATTGTTCGAACAATCATTTCGGAATTTATTACAGCAAAAATTGTAGTAGCTAAAATTAATAAAAGAAAATGTTTCACATTATTTTAAAGAAATATTTAAGTTGATAAAAAAATATTATCAAATAATCTTTATAGATTCTTTTTTGAAAATTTTTTTTTATCTCGGAGAAACTTTTAGAACAACCCTTATTGCGCATGCTTCTGCAATAGAATTCTTTATTCACAATATTCGATCGATATTGAGAATCCACAAATATTGGGGGACTTGTCCATACCATTCTGAATACTTGGTACATCATCATTCTGAAATCGATAATTTGTCAAGGAGAATGTTACATTAAAATATATAAAAATGCGCAGCTGCCACAAATCGGTAGTTGGGGTCAATGGGATATGTACAAAATTCAAATGGGCAAAAATATAGTACCTACTGGCATATATTTATGATTACTTAGTATCTGACTTATGAAAAATCGATGAACATTTTTTGTTCATCTTCATCGCTAATGTGGAAAATATTTTTTCACATACGTTTTTTTAAATCTGGCTACTGGCACTTTATTTTCATTACTTGGTATCGGACTTATGAAAAATCGATGGCATTTTCTATAGTAATACCTTCATCGGCTGGCATACCGGGAAATAAATAAATTCGTTGAACTTTTACGAAGAGAAAATTAAATCGATTTGAATATTAAGATTTATCATTAAAATTATTATTCTGAGTACTTGGTAAATGACTATTGGAAAATCGATGTTTTTTATTATTGTTATTATTATTAGCGAGAATTGAAATTTAGAGGAATTTGGATGTTGATGTTAGGGGTTTCCTTGAAATATTCAATAGCCTCCACCATTCTTTTATCGATCGATTAACAACATCTGTTTTCAAAATATGAACAAATATATGACGAGAGGCCCTAATCCATGTTATGCTTCCCTGGTATTCCAAATGCAGGAAATCGATTGTTTATATGTCGCTTTAAAAAAGGCATCCAGACATACATTTGAGGAATATTATAAGTAAATTTTACTTTTTCGATTGCAGTTAATATAAAAGACAAATATTTTAGATATTTTATGGGACATTACAAAAATTATATAAACTATTTAATCCAGAACTTCAAAATATTATTTTTTTGAGTCATTTTTTTATAATTCCATTTAAAATATTTAAAGTAAAGTTAAAAGAATAAGAAAAAAGAATGTATAACATTTAATTAATATTGGTAAAAATCAATAACAACTTTATTTAGGGGTGCTGGCTGTCACTAACAGCTGACCTCAATTTTCGAATCCTGTCAATATCTCATACTATCGAAAATATTATTAATTTGGATTGTAAATAGCATGCGCCAAATGAACACCCGGTCTCGCTGGCGATCGATATGACAACTGTTACACACAAACACAGTGCATGGGAAAGGATTGTTATGGGAAAGATATTTTTACCATATTCGATTTGTTTATTTGTTTATTTTTTTTAATCAATATTCACCCCATAATCATACGGATCCTTAATTATATATAGCTTCCATAAACAATTTTTGAGAACACCATTTTGATGGCAACTTCTATATTATTCTCAACATTTGGTATATAAAGTTCAGGAAAAATTGATTATGAAAATATTTTACACACATTATTAAACTTTTTATATGTATTGTTCTGGTATATTGAATACCAGAGAAGCATAAAATGGGTTAGAGTCACAATTTATAGTCCCATAATATTAGTATTTATTTTGAAAACAGTTAATATTAGATCGATATTAGAAAATAGACTTTAGGTCTTTTAATCAACAATATTTTTCATCGAAAATCAATTATTAAAGTTGTAAAAAACGTATAGATATTTTTAGCATTATATCGATTTTTTGTATAGCGTAACATAAACTGAATTCGAATTTCCAATAGTCATTTAACAAGCTATCAGAATAATTAGTTAGTTTCCGAATTATAATCTCCATATAAGCCCCTATATTCATTGACATGAAATCAATACCCTTTTAAAATCCACGAATTCCATTTCAAATATTAGCAATAAGATACGTATGTCCAAAATCGATTTTCTAAATGTCAGCTACCAAGTAATCAGAATTTTGTTCCAGTACTCATCATATTTTCCCCCAAAGAAATTTTATTTATAACTTATTGACCCTCCCAACGATTTGTGACTTCTGCGCATTTTTTATGTATTGACAAATTATTGATTTCAGAATGATGGAATACCAAGTATTCAGAATGGTATGGATAAATCCCCCAATATTTGTGGATGTTAATATCGATCGAATATTGCGAGTAAAGGATTCCTTGCAGAGACATGCGCAATAAAGTTCGATTTACATTTTTCCAGGGATAAATAAGCATCATAAGAATTATAAAAATTTTAGTATTATTTTCTCAATATATATATATATATATGGGCAATATTGCCAATTTTTTAATATTCCATTTTCAAAAAATCAGCTTTTTTGTTTTTGTGGCACATCAATGATTTTTGGTACACATATAGAGAAAAATGTTCTGACTCCGAAACCGTTCGCGATCAAATTTTTGGTTGATGCGCGCAAAAGTTATCGAGGTTTCAATTTTGGGAATAAGAAAAAAATCTTAAAATTACGCCGTTTATTATATTGACCGAAAACGTTGATATATATCTTCCTCCGTAAAATAAGAATATGAATATATTATAATAATCACGATAAAGTTGCACATATTCGCGAAATATGAGAAAAATAATAAAATATATAGCAGATTACATCAATATTTTCAATATATTAATGACATACACACACCTAAAAATTAATTTAAAAATATCTACATAATCTAAACACCATGATGAATCAAATGATATCAAAATCACACAATTCCGTGTAGCGCTTTCTAAATCACAGCGACAACAAAACAAGATTTTGAGGAAAAATATTTGTTTTTGGTTCGAAAAAATAATGTCATCATATTTATTTTTTTAATTGTATACAAGAAATTTCAGAAAAAAATGTTGGGGTTATTCTGCTATTTTACCCGAATTTCGCTGAAAAATTGACATATATAATAATCACTTTTTGTGTACAAGTATACGCCTTGCGCATTATATGAAGACCCTTCCGATAAATCTTAGAATTCTATAAATAGGAATAAATCTTAAAATAAAATAATATTATGAAATATACATTTTAAATTGCGTGTAAATCGCGTAATGCTCAAAATCATTTGATGCGCATGCGGTTTCCAGGAAGTACTGAAGTTTATCTTCCAATCCATATATATTTTGCGAAATTTCATTTGACGGCTAAGATGTGCCACACGTTACATTGAAGTACCCAAAAAATCGTAAAACGCGAATAATTTCCGAAAACTCCATATGCCATTAACGCGCATCCGATTTCGGTGTGCACCCTAAAAACATACATCGATCTATACCGATTTCAATGTGGTCCATTAAGAACCCTGGATGTGCCAGCTCACACTATTTTTGAGATAAATTGCGTCTAAATCGCGTAATTCTCAAAATCATTTGATGCGCATGCGGTTTCCAGGAAGTACTGAAGTTTATCATCAAATCCATATATATGTTGCGAAATTTCATTTGACGGTTAAGATGTGCCGCACGTTACATTGAAGTACCCAAAAAATCGTAAAACGCGAATAATTTCCGAAAACACCATATTCCATTAACGCGCATCCGATTTCGGTGGGCACCCTAAAAAAATACATCGATCTATACCATTTCAATGTGGTCCATTAAGAACCATGGATGTGCCAGCACAATCTATTTTTGAGATAAATTGCGTACATCTCTCTTTCGGCTGAAGTTTTTAAAGTTCTTTTTTCGAAAAAGATCAAAATCCGTATGGGGTCATTTATTGAAGCGGAAATGATACACAGAAAACGCAAGTAAATCCGCGATATTTTCAAAACCATTTTTTGCCAAATTTCGTGTTTTTGGAAGGACAGTTCCCGCCGTTCTAGTAGATGGATTTTCACGAAGAAGATTTTATATCATCTGAAACGTAAAAAACCTTATTGATCGCGGGTACCCATATCATTCTGTTGACAGATCTAAAAATTTGGCCCGAAAATAGGTTTTTTAGAAATTTGATCGCACAAAATTCGCACCTTCGGATGAGTATTACTCTGAAGCTGTGCATACTACATACACGAAATACATATCAAATTACGCAGATTCGCGACTACAATAATCTTATAATCGATTTTTATAAATTCCTGTTGGCGTATTAAAGCTAGAAGTAAAATTAAAAAAACACTCAAAATCGAGCTTCAAAATGTCAGCATCATTTAAAGGTAGATGCAGTTAAATTTTTGGAAAATGATACATAAGGGACGTAGTCCCCATTTTGTTGGCTTCTACATTTACTTTGACACGAAGACCGTGAAATGAGTGGCTTAATCACAAATCGATAGAGAACATAAAAAAACTGGTTCGCCTCAACCTGTTTTTACACATTTTTTTACATTAAAGTAGACACAGCTTCCACCAAAATAAAGTTTGGAGGTCAATATCATGAGCAGTTTGCAACGACAGATCAATTAACCCCAAACTATTCACTTTTTTTCATATACTTAAGTAGTTCCCGAGTTATAAAGGGGTGAACCTCCGCTTCAGCTATGTTAAAAAATTGGCAATATTGCCCATATATATATGTATATATATATACATGTATATATATATATATATATATGTTTAATGATGCAGAACATTTTTATTCCATTTAAGCTACTACAATTTTTGGGGTAATAAATTCCGAAATATTTCCCGTGGCAGTTATTTTCGATGCACTGTGTGTTGGTGTGTAACAGTTGTTATATCGATCGCCAATGTGACTAGGAGCTCTGCTGGCTGGCGCATGCGATTTAGATATATTGTAACTCTGGAGAGGAATAATGGCAAATATGTGGGTGATTTCATTTGGGTATCTTAATTCTCCATTTGATGAAGTCAATAATAGCTCAGCCTGGCTATTGCAGCAACAATTCCGGGGCAGTTATTGATTTTTCCCAATAATTTGAAATAAATGTGAAAGAAAACTATATATAAAAATTAATAAATATTTTGATATTTTAAAAAATATTTAATAATTTTATAATAAAAATGTCAAATACTATTATTTTTTTTTATTATAAGAATTAAAAAAATGTCAAACTCATTCAAAATAAATTTTCTAGAATATTTTGTTTTTGCAAAATAGTCAGGCTAGGATATTTTGACAGTCAGTCCTTCGTAATATGACTTTATAGTAGCCCTCACAAATATCGATTTGCTGTGCACTGACTACCAGGAGCACAGAAAATTTAATAAATTATTATTATTTATTATTATTTCTCACATATAGATTTCATATGAGTAAATTGTCTATACAGCAGCTATTATCGATCGATTTTGAAGCAGGTCAGTTATATTTCTCTGATAAATGTGTTTCATAGCGGGGTTCTCATACCGTGGTTTATCGATTCTGCGCAGTGAAATTATTGACTAAATTCTCTTAAATTACAGTACATATTACCTTATGGTCTTTATGTGTCTTAAAAGTATACCAAGTGATTTCAATCGATTTTTTGAAAATCATATACCAAGTTTTGAGAAAAAATAAAAAGTTTACAAAAAATAGTTTCTTCGGGGAATTTTTCGGCAGATGCACATAAACTATTTTTCTTTAAATCAAGAAAAGTATTCATGAACAAATGTGAATTTCCAATTAATAGTTTCAATTAATTAAATTATTTCATACATCGAATAATATGTAGACTAATGAAATATTTTATTGGAAATCTACGCCAATAAAAAGATCACGGTAAATATTTGTTTTAATCTACACCTATAGATAGACCATGAAAATAATAAAAATATATCTACTCCTGTAGATAGACCATGAAAAATATTTTTTAAAAATCTACGCCTGTAGATAGACCATGAAAAATATTTTTTAAAAATCTACGCCTGTAGATAGACAATGAAAAATATTTTTTAAAAATCTATGCCTGTAGATAGACCATGAAAAATATATTTTTTTTAAATCAACGCCTGTAGATAGACCATGAAATAGAACGTAAAAAAATTGTCTTTTTTTTAATCTATGCCTACAGATAGACCAAGGAAAATATTTTTAAAAAACTACGCCTATAGATAGACTATGAAATATATGTTTATAAAATCTAGGCCTGATATCTATCCCATAACAATCCTTTCCCATGTACTGTCTCAGTGTGTAACAGTTGTCATATCGATCGGCAACGTGACCGGGTGTTCAATTGGCGCATGCTTTTTAATAACCAAAATAATTATTTTCTTCTAGAGTATGAGGTACTACTAACAGAAGTCGACAACATCCACAAAATGGCAGTTATTGATTTTTACCAATAATAAACAACACTTTACTACATTTTCAATTTTGGTATATTCTCGTACTCAAAACGTCGTATATTTTTTCGAAATTTATAAATAGGGAAATCGAAAACAATTTCGATTATTTCGAAGATTCTTCTTGCAGGGTCCGGAAAAGAACAATCGTTTAAATGTGTTTTTATAAAAAAAAATATAAAAATGTTTTTCATTAAAAAAATCTGCCATAACCTTTAAGCATCGACATAAACAATCGATTTTTCTTCATTGTGATTATCAGGAAGTCATAACATGGACTAATGCTTGACTTTTTTATATTCCAAGTACTACCTGTACTTTTTTGAAATCTCCAGAATGAATCGATCGATATCAACTAAGGAGGAAAACCCTATTTAAATGTCCATAGCTTTTCCAATAGTCATTTACCAGGCTATCAGAACAAACTGTTAGGTTCTAAATTTTTGTCATTATATGTAGACCCTTATATTTGCTTTAAGATCGATGAAAATGGGATTGAACAAATTAAAAAAAAAAATATATATATATATATATATATATTCACATTTTCCGCTTTAACATATGGTCAATGAGAAAGTGTCATCGATTTTTCATAAGTCAGATACCAGGTAATCAGAAATATATGCCAGTAACCGCTATATTTTCCCCCATCAGAATTTTGTGCATATCCCATTGACCCAAACTACCGATTTGTGACAGCTGCGCATTTTTATATACATATTTGTCATATTTTCTCCATGGCAAATTATTGATTTCAGAATGATGATATACCAAGTATTCTGAATAAATGGTATGATAAACCCTCATATCTGTGGATGTCAATATCGATCGAATATTGCGAAGAACAAAATTTTCTCTCTTCGCACATGCGTAATAAAAATGTATAAATTTACATTAGTTGTCAGAATATAGAAATAGTTTTTTATTATTAATTTCAATATACTTTTTTAATATCCTATACAAATAAATTGTCTCGATATGCTTGGCACTATAAGATTGATGCCGTACTAAGATATTAAAATACAATACAGTATCCTTAGGCATACAATGGTTATGAAGAATCTCAGAAAACTGTAATTTCCTGTTAACATGGCAACTCTGTCAAAAAATCTCTGATTCCATCGGATAGTGTATGTTCTAAACTATTAATATCCATTCGTATTATTTATGTATCGTTACGTATTCAAGAGTTAGGAAGAATCTAAAATACCGACGATTTTCTATAAATTTAAGTGCACGGGCAAACACAAAATTACAGTACATTTTCATCCTATGGATTTTCACTTTAAATGGCCTATAGGTAGATCATGAAAAAATATTTTTAAACCAGTGAGCGGAGCAGTATAGTCGGACGATGCCGACCATACGATACCCTACACAACTACCACGGAACGCTAACTTTCTGTCGATGTTTATTCCGAGCCTGGACAATGTTTCGTCCCTCTAGCCTGATTAGATGTCAACAGCACCTCTTCCTTACACTGACATATTTTCCGAATATTACTATTCATATTCAGTACAGCCCTTTTAATTAATTGTCCATATTCCCTTCACCGTGGGTTGTGTTGTGATGTTCGGCCTATTATTGGCATCGACTCGAAAATACACAAAAAATTAAGTATTCGGTCCACTTCATCCCATAATTATAATCTGATCATCACAGACCATAACTGGAACCTCATGGAAAATTAAAAATCGATCGGCGCTATATTTCCGCCCTCTAGTGTGGTAATGGATTACTAAATATCTGTGTACATAAGCACCTGTAAATATTTAAGTGTAACTCCCACATCCGAGTACATACAATAATATAATTGGTATCAATTTAAAGGTCAACCAATCCTCTTGGATATACTACTTCAACTTCTTGGGTCTATGTCCTTCAGGGGTCTATGTCTTTCACCATAGTATACAAATTTTGTAATTTTTCACACAAAAGTCAGGGTCCATTTGATCCGCTAAATATTGACCGATCCTTATCAAGTCGGGCATACTTATTCTTTGGCCCTATCCCCTTCTCTATGTAAAATTTCGCGATGGTCGCACCATAATTGCGGCCTCTAGAGCGATCAGAAAAACCGACAAAAATTAAGTATTTGGTCCATTTCATCCCCCAAATATTAACCGATCTTTACCAAAAATAATAGGGGTCTTCATTGGCCAGAACCCATCCCAGATGCAAAATGTCGTGAATATTGGTCCATAACTGTGGCCTGTATCGTGTTTACAAATTGTAATGGACGAAGGGACGGACGGACACACATGTCTAAATCGATTCAGCTAGTCGAGATATGACGATCGGTATACTTAAAGGTGGGTCTAGGTCCAATATTTCGCGGCGTTACAAACTCTTGGGGCTTCACAAAGCTATAATACTCTGACAACTTAGTTATGTAGGGTATAAAAATCTACGTTTTTAGATAGACCATACATTGTAAAGTAGTCTTTTTACGCTTTCATATCACACAAGTTTCGTTAAAATGACATA